>NW_027123278.1:0-5921 GCF_001457755.1 Trypanosoma equiperdum | reverse complement strand
GAGAAAACTGGAAGAGCGGCAAGCTGGCTCAACTTCTTCCTTTCCGTCAATATAATCAATCCAATCACAAACGGCTTTTTTTGTATTTTTTGAATTTCGCCAGTCACTGCAGCGCATTACTCAGGGTTTTTGGTCGCACCACTCTTATCTGTTGCTTTCACTTCTTAGTCTCCTGTTCCTGTATTTGTCTGAGTTGCATCTTTTTTTCATCTACTTCGCACGTCCCTGTTTTTGTCATGACCTTCCCATTTGCATTTACCTGTATTTTCGCATGCAGATTTGTTTTTTGTGTGTTGCCCACACTCCTGTTTTGTTTCTTTTGCGTTTTTTCGTTGCACTTTGAGACTTTGTGGTGTTTGCTGTGTGACCAGTGGCACCCCCGGTGAGTGCAGAAGTGCCATTATTGTCGTATTTATCATCTTCAATTGCTGAATCTTGTTTCTAATGCGGTGTGAAGCTTGCATTCTCGCTGTTTTATTACTTGCAGCTTGTGTTAGGGCCTGTAGCCACGGCAGCGCGTCCGCTCCTGTCATTTGGATGCCATGCTCGTAGACGACACACTTGCCTTCGTTGACGTTGCTGTTGCCACCGCACCCGCTTGAGCCGTTGCCGTCCAATTTACCGAGGACGTTGTCGTGATTAGTCTGAGTTGCCGTTTTGTGTTTCAGTTGTGCTGTGAGTGCTGTTGCCGCCGCGGCTACCGCTGCTGGGGATAATTCCGGCTGCGGCGCTAGTTTTGTACACGCCGTTTGCAGTGGTGCCCAGTGGTCCTCGGCTGCTGTGTTAACTGCTAGTTGCTGGTTGCCGCCTGTTATGACGCAGTTGTCGCAGCAGGCGTTGCCGTTTACTCCGTCGCTGCCGCTGTAATTCGCATAGAGACAGAACGCATCGCGTATCAGGCTGTAGCCGGGGGTTCGGCAACCGCTGGCTCCCGTTTGAGAGCACAGCTTCGCGACGCTGTTGCCGCTGGCCGTGCCGAACTTAAAGGCATCTTGCGTCTTTGTTTCTGTCCCATACAGCACTTTGTTTAGTTTTGCTGTCTTTTTTTGAGGTTTTAGAGCGCTTATATCCGCGTCGCTGCTTGTCTTTATCTCTAACGCCCTTTTTGAGGGGGTCTTTATTTGCTGTTGCAAAGCGCTGCCGTATTTTCGGTTTTGCCACTGTTCGAATTTTTCTGCGTAGCTTCCAGCAGGCTTCTTCTTTTCTCGGATATATAAAGGATAGTATTTGTCCCATCCTGAGTGTTTCTCACGGAATTCCTGGTTCTGAGCCTCCCACGTTTTTTCGATGTCAGTTTTCTTTGCGAAATAGTCGTTGCTTATAGTCATATTAATGGCTGCGATCGTTTCCAGTAGGCTCGTCATGTCGTGGCCGACATTGAGGCTTTGTGGCTGCGTTGTTTCTAGGTTTATCATGCTGCGAAGAACCGCGAAAGGCGCTGCGTTGTCACCAGCAGCTGAGTGCGCTGCCGCTTTCTGACATAATATAATCAAGATATTAGAGGCGCACGATTATCATCACGGGTTTCTGTTCCTTGCTTCGAAAGGATGGCGTAATGACTTGAGTCACAGATGCTAGGTGCGCTTACGTTAATGGAGTAGTTTGGGTGTATCATAAGTACTGCACCAAGTAGCCGCCACAGCTTCACCACAGGTTGACCCGCCGGATCTCAATGTATGACTTTGGTGAACGGTGACTACAGGCTTTTTTTGCGTCAGTTTGCATTGTGCAAATCACAAGGCCATGCTGGTTGTGTTGAAAAACTTAAAAAAATTATGTAACTTTGCAAGTGTTGGTGCACTATTTTTTAAATTTCTCGTTTCTTTACACTGAAAACTTTAATTCACATTCTTTGACAATTTTCTATATTATATTAACCCATTAAACCACAAAATACATTATCTACAGTCTATAACGCTCGACTAAACAAAAATCTATCACAACCACATTGTAAATAAAAATATCTTCAGTTTTATATGATTTGATATCTGACTTCACCATCAGATCAAAAACAATAGTCACTACCATCATCGCCGCTTCAACTATATATTTATCAGTGAACTGTGGATAGTAACCTACTTTTGTATCATTTTTTATGTGCGTACATTCTGAGCATCCAATTGCTTTCCGTTGTACTTCTTTTTCGACTTCTGTTTCCGTTCCTTCAGCTAACATTGCGACTCTATTATACCAGTAAACTGTACTCTTTCTCTTCCTATACCTGTATTTCTACTTCTATACTCACGATATTTCTCATTTTCTCTCCCTAACATACTTCCATTGCGCCTCTTCCATTTTTAAGTGCTTTTATCTTGTGTGGCCATTCGGTGATACCACAATTCTTGTTGTAACATCACTATATAAGCGCTTACAATGCTCTCTTGTTATTATCATTACTATTGTTATCCTTACTACTATAACCCTAATAAATATCTATAAAATCAAAAAGGTAAACGAAATTATGGTATACCCTTTCTATGCCCTATAGTCACACTGTTTTGCACTTACAGGAAAGAATCATACACTTTTATACCAAAAATACAGAATTTCAATAATTTGACTAATTCTCTAAAATTTCACATTTTCATGAAATACAGTTATTATACATTAAATTTTATAATATTTTACAAAGTTACTCTCACACGCAAATTTCATATAATTAAGAAAATTTTCTTAAAATGTTACAAAACTCAAAAAAACAACAGCCATACTCAGTGCCAGTTTCTTATTGACGAGAAAACCACCATTTCGGCATTTCTCTGTATCCCTGTCATCTTCACCCTCCTTACCCTTCCTCCATGCACAATTTTGTTTGTCTCCTGTTTTTTCAGCTTCACATTTTGCCTTATCAGTGCCGTGTCTTTCACATCCAATTGAAGCTGATGTCCCTGCAGGTCCATTTCCTGTCCCTGCTTGGGTTGTTTGTTCTGCAACTTTGCTTTCATCTACTACGCATGGGCCGTCATCATCCTTTTGCCCTCCCCATTTGCATTTAGCTCCTAAGCATGCTGTTTTGGATTTGTTGTGCGCTCCACAGATCAAACCCGGTTGTTTTCGCTGTTCCGGCGTTTGGTGTCTGCCATCTACTGGGTTGTGTGTCTCTACTACTTTTTGCGCACCAGCGAACAGTAGCAGTGCTTTTGCTTTCTCCGCTTCCAGTTTCTCATTTAGCTTCTCTGCACCTGCTGCATCCCTTTCTGCTTCACTTAACGCGTGTTCTAATCTTGTTAGTTTGTCGAGCCACGGCACGGCGTCCAGGTTTGTCGGCGTCGTTACCGCGTTGTTGTACTTGACGCATATGCTGTTGCCTGCGTCGCCGTCGCAGCCAGTTTTCAGGAATGTACCTAGGTATTTGTTCGCTTCGTCTGAGTGTATTGCCGTTTGTATCGCTAGCAGGTGCTGCTTGAGCTCTGATGCCGTGAATTCTTTGCTTTGGGACCGTGGGCAGTATTTTGCGAGGTCCGTCCAGACTGCTTGTTCGTTTTGGGTGTTTGGGTCCCATTGTGTCGTATAGCTTTGCCGGGGTACGCATGCACCTTCAGCTCCCGAGCTTGCTTTGGCGCACAGGCATAGAATTGTGCCGGCTACGGTCGCAGCTTTATGGCTAGCCCCTGCTCCTTCGCACGCAACTTGTGCGGTCGTTGGCTTTCCGCTTGGGTACAGCTTGCTGTTTGCGAGATCGGTGTCGCCGGCGGCTTGTGCGCCATATATTGCTTCCTTTATAGTTGCTTGTGCCGTCTTTAGGACAGCGAATTTTGTCGACGGGTACTCTTGTTTTTGAAGTCTGCTAATTTGTTCAACGCGTTCAAGTATGGGCTGTAACTGTTGAGCAGCCCATTTCTTTTGTGCTGGTGTTAGTGTATGCATGTTGGCTTGCCGCAGGACCTCTGACTCTTTCTCGGCTGTCTTTGTTTCTTCCCTTGCTTTTAGCCATTTCGGCCACCTGTCATTCCATGTTTGGTCTGATTTGTGCTCGTCTGGAATTCTTGGTTCATCATTCGTGCTGGCTCCACCTTTGTTGAACTTTTTTTTCCAGTCTTCATCGCTCAAGGTTAAGTTCAGTTTGTTCAGCTCGTGCTCTATCGTGTCACCTTTGAGCTGCGGTTCTGTTATTTGGGGTTTTGCTCCGTGTAGTTGCAATATCTTACACAGTGTAAGGAATTCAGCTCTGTTTGCGCCCTGGCCTATGGCGGCATTTGTACATGTTGGCTGGTGAAGGAATGTTGCGTATGCAACTAAGAAACCAAATATTTTATTCATATGTTATTGTTTAAAGTGTCTAATCTTTAAAGGGATAGTGGTAGCACTTTGTGTATCGAGATGTATGTGTTAGAGGCCCTTGTTTAGCAGGTAGCTAGATCGTTACTATAGTTTAAAATGGTCACAACAAAACATACACTTCTTATTTATTTGATATGAATGATGATAATAGACTGAATAATTATAATATTAAAATAAGAACTCTAAATGTCTGTGTTTTTCATATTTTTAACTTATAAAAGATTGGTTTTGTCATAGAAATTTATTTTAAACATGACCTAAATTTTGTTCTTAGGCACATTTTCCACATCAATCACAATCTATAGCATTCTATATCTTTTACGTCCACATACCTCATCAGATTCAGTTCTGCGATTCTTTAAAATGCCGCACATATATCAATAGTTATAAATTCAAATATTATAGCTTCTAATATGTTTTGTCTTCTGTTAAATTTGTTTACCTACATGCTTATTTGGTAAACATATAACATTTCTACTTTTTTCTTGTACATGATTTTGTTTTTGACCGTGTCGAACGCTGGTTTCTTTTCTTTCGCTCCCGTTTAACAGTTGGTAATTTCAGTCACACCTTAAACTTTCCTGCCTGCTTTGTCTTCGTTATTCCATCTAATAAATGAAAATACGCCTTGATCCAAATATTCAGTACGCTATATTTGGATTTAATTAACGTTTCTTTGATGGAGTGACATGGGACTAGTGGCTTATTATTACAAATCCTTTGAATATCATATAAAGCTCTTCTGTAATTTGAATATGTTCTATTTTATCCATTTTCTTGCAATTGTATTATTCTTTTGCTGTCTATCGTAATCCATCTGTAGTCGATGTAAAAAAACCTCCTCCACATAATATTATATTGCTTCCCAACAATGTTGGCATATTATTAATACATATCTTTAAAACCTTTGGCAGTGCGTTAAACGTATCCAAACGACTCTTCTTTCTGCTTCTTCCTTTTCTTCACTGCACAATCTTAGGTTTTTTCTTAGAGTTTAAAACATTAACCGCCAACGCAATATCTACAGTTAAATCAGTCTATTTTTTGAGTGATATTTGACTCAAAACTTTTTCTGCGCCTTCACCTCCCTGTGTTTCCGCTGCACATCCATTTGCTTTACTCTTCATTTTTCCTACCTTTCCTTTTTTGTCTTTTCTTCCTCGGATATACTGGTAACTTTCTTTGCTAAGTACACTAAATTTTGTCTTGCAGTTATTGAAACTCTATCATCTTTTCGGGTATATGATTATGCCCATCGTCACGGCTGTGTACAAACTGCGCATATTCCCGTTCTCCCTCTACTTTTTCCATTTCCCTCAATGATGTTCATCTAGTTATCTAACTCCTTCACTTACTCCCATTTCATCCTTGTCATTTTCTTATGTGAATAAATTTCAGCGGATCATTTTTCTGTACCTCCGGCTGCTTATTATAATATTTGTATATACACACTCACAATTCTCTCACTATATATATTCGTATATGCACACACTCACAACACTCTCTCTCATTACCATCATTACTATTACTATTATTATCATTACTGTTAGTATTTTATTACTATTATTATACTCCTAACTCATATCATCAAAACAAATTAAATAAAATATTAGAATAGAACTCGTTTTTCATACCTTATA
>NW_027124647.1:1548-2514 GCF_001457755.1 Trypanosoma equiperdum | reverse complement strand
GTAGTAATCACCTAATTCGATAGTTGTAGGCTAATATATGCATGTGAATAATAGTGTTAGCAGAAGATAAATGTAAGAAGTGCGGGTTACAGTGTTGCATGTCTTCTCTGATCGGCGCCATTGCCATTTTGTGTACTTTCCCCCGAAGAGGAAACTTCATCTGCATCGGTTGTCATCGCCTCCGAGGGCCTGCTTACTTGAGGTTCAGACATTCCGCTCTGCATAGGCGCCGCTGCGTTGTCCTCATCCTGTCCTGACACTTGCCGCCACGAAATCTCATCTTCTCTCTCATCGGCTAAATGTTTTCCCGTTTCTTCCACTCCTTTCCTCCTTCCTCCCCCGGCAACTGAAGGCGCACTCTGTTGCTCCCTTGTGTGACGGCCGTCGTGTTCTGTCACTCGTTCGTTCAACATTCCCTTTCCCGCATTCCTATTTTGCTCCTTCCCTACGCCTGCAGGCCTTTGTGCTGTTTCACCTGACCGCACGTCGTCAACACTTTGTGACGGCGCTTGTCCAGAAAGATTTGGAGTATTGGTGGACGACCCACTGTTGCTGCTTTGCGTTGTGCCGCCGCCTGTGTTATCAGCTCGCTGTTCCCCGTCGCGACGAGGATCGGCATTGAGAAACGAAGATCTGTGAGAGGGAGAACTTGAACTGGCAGCTTCAGCTGGCTGTGTTGGCCGATTTGAACTACCGGCTACGACAACGAATTTCGTTTGGCTCCGCTCAGAAGTGATAGGCGAAGCTGCGGAGGTCACTCCACTTGCCATGGGGCGAACCGGTGAATCAACCGATTTACAATCGTCATATCCAGGAGGAGCAAATTACGTGTTACACCTGTTGCATCCCATCGAAACCTGCACTTCACTCGATAATACAGCATAAGCAGTACATGCTCTAAGAGCAAAAAATAATGCTACCGCAATTTTGAGAGTCATTTACTTTCTTGTTGCTATTGCCTCACAG
>NW_027124647.1:0-1538 GCF_001457755.1 Trypanosoma equiperdum | reverse complement strand
AAAGTACATAAATCCAAAAACTCTTCTATATTATGTTTCCAAATAGAAACTTTGATCTACCGGCATCGACACATAGACTTCTTAGGCCTTTCTGGTAAAAAAAGAAACGGACAACACATAAAAAAACATTATTCTTGCACGCAACTACAGTTGTAACAATAAAACAAACGCAACGATATACCCCACTATCACATATAGCAATCATAACAATATTATAGGGTGGCTCTTCTTTCGCTGTATCAAAGCCCTCTAACCTTTTTGTAAAAGCCGTTTCAAGCGCACAGAGGGAAAGGAGACACATTATGGAGCCAAAACTGCTAAACCTAACGCAAATAAATTATGACTGAAAAAGGTCCCATATTTTTTTTAGATACAAAGTTGAACCTGGAGACAAACACACCGAAATCTGTGTTTCTTAGCTGTTTCAAACATGAAATACACTCGCATCGGTAATTCTTGTTTTACTTTTCCGTTAATTGGGTTCTGATTCAGCAAGTGCAGTCCCGCCATCGTATTCAACAAATAGTTTTCACTGAATGAATCCCATGGTTTGATCATCAAGCCACTCCCCGTCACCGCCCTCCTTTTCATTTTTTTCTCCACTGGTGCTCAGTTCTCTGGCTTTGGCACCGCAGTCACCATGTCAGTAAACTCATCTAAGGACACCTTTCTGAACGTTACACGCACACCGACGACTGTTTTTTTAGCATCTCTTTGTGTTATTCTCAGTGAATGATGTTTCCCGCTTACCATCGTCCTAAGTTTTATCTGCGTCAAAACGTGGATGGCGTACTTGTCTGTTTGGCCCAAACTCCTTTTTTTTGAGAAGCCAACCCATAATATGTGCAGTGGCATTGCTATGCGGTAATTACATTATTGCAACGTCTTCGACATCACGCACAGATTATATCATTTTCAAAGCGTGAACCATAGAAGCTGATTGGACCACTTCCTTCCGCAGCTCAATCTCTTTAGCCCTGTGTAACGTGGCCGGCCCGTGACCAGCCAGTCTCTGAGAGAACCACTTCGTTGGTGGGCACTTAAAAAAAAAGATTCTGATGCCTGGGATACTCTCAGATCCCTTTCACACATGTCCTGTGATAATACCGGCGATGAGAGTGACAATGGTCTCTGGAACGTCATCTCCGCTAGCTTCGAAATATTAGCTGCGGCACAATTCACCTTCACTAGGGTTTTCCCTCCAACAAGAAGCTATCTAGTCGTTGAGTTAATCGAGGGCCAACGGTGGTGCCTTCAGAACGAAGATGATACGTCCACGACCCCCAAAAGCAGATGCTCACATACAATCCACTAGCGCCACTTTTGCACGTGCAGGCATTCCCTCAAGTTTGGTGCAAGCCACCGCTTGCTCAAAAGAGGTGACGGCAAACCTCCACAAGAGCAAATATGACTGTTGCGCACAGGGTTGCTCCAGCACGCGTTCTTTCCTTCCGGCAAGGGCCCTTCCATTGAGTTTCTACCTTCTAACGGCCACAGCGACAAGTCAATACAACTCGACATTATTAGTCGATTTCTCT
>NW_027123669.1:10069-10361 GCF_001457755.1 Trypanosoma equiperdum | reverse complement strand
AGCCGCGTTGAAGCAGTCACAAAATTAATTCATGTCGAATCAACTGCCGGTTACCTCGGCGCCTTCGTCAGCAGTGACTACAACGGCAGCAGTGGCAGCGGTGTCTGCGTGAAATTTCCAAATTTCAACACGAACGCGGAACAAGCCCTACAAAAAGTCAAGTGGATTCATGACTTGACAGATATGGCAACAACACTAAAAGACATGGAAAACGAGAAACAAGCGGCGGAGGAATATTAACTCAAATTAAAGAAACAGTGGAAAAAGCAAAGGCTAGCATCAAACATCCATA
>NW_027123669.1:9900-10059 GCF_001457755.1 Trypanosoma equiperdum | reverse complement strand
ACGCGGAACAAGCCCTACAAAAAGTCAAGTGGGTTCATGACTTGACAGATATGGCGGTGACGCTAGAAGACATGGAAAAAGAGAAAACAGCGGCGGAGGAATACTAACTCAAATTAAAGAAACAGTACAAAAAGCAAAGGCTAGCATCAAACATGCATC
>NW_027123669.1:9547-9890 GCF_001457755.1 Trypanosoma equiperdum | reverse complement strand
ATGACACAAAAACACATGAATGCAAAGTTGAATCGGTAACAGGAGAGACAAATACCGTGGTGGCTTGCAGTAAACACCAAAACAGCAATCCTGTGAAGCGGAAAACAAGGATTTCAAACCGTCTGAGTAAGCAGTATTTGGATGGATAGATTATGTTGATGCTACTGGAAAGCTTCCCAAGCCGGAGTGCCGCTCCTCAAGCATTCTTGTCAATAAGAACTTGGTTCTGAGTATGCTGCTTCTTCTGTGAGTTGGTTGTAATTTGTCAATTTTAAAAATTTTTTGTTAATCTTATGAAAACTTTCTTTTTAGAGAAAAATTTTAACATTTGATATATTTTAAC
>NW_027123669.1:7067-9537 GCF_001457755.1 Trypanosoma equiperdum | reverse complement strand
CAGAAGAATGCCCAGAAGCTCACTGCGACTATGACAAAGAAAAGGGATGCACACCTAAACGAGGAACATAAAATACAGCAGCAGGAACAGGAGAGACAAGTACAGACGTAGGTTGCGGTAAACACCAAACCCAGAAAGCCTGTGAAGCGGAAAACAAGGGTGTAAAACCGGTTAGGAAAGCAGTATGTGGATGGATTGATTTTGTTGATGGTACTGGAAAGCTTCCCAAGCCGGAGTGCCGCTCCTCAAGCATTCTTGTCAATAAGAACTTGGTTCTGAGTATGCTGCTTCTTCTGTGAGTTGGTTGTAATTTGTCAATTTTAAAAATTTTTTGTTAATCTTATGAAAACTTTCTTTTTTGAGAGAAAATTTTTAACATTTGATATATTTTAAAACTTTATGATAAAAACATTTAAAAATATGCAGACCTTAGCACACTAGGAAATACGAATTTTTGTTTGAAAGTGACCTATGGGTGTAAAGTAGTATTGTAGTAAGGCATGAACAGCTAGTGCTATCATGAAATTTTATAATTTGGTTTGTTAATATTAATTACTGTTGTAACGTTAATGATAGGAGAGTGTTGTAAGTGTGCATATACAAATATTATAATAAGGGTTGTGAAGAGTAAATGGATGGAAAAGAAAATACAAGCACCGAAACGCCGATAAGAGCACAGTGGAGTAAGTAAGGTGGTATGAGTGTGTTGTGGAACAGGAGGAATATTACGCAAAGAGACTTTGAAAGATAAAAGGGAAGAGATAGAAGTGAAATGTACACAGCTTCTATCTCAAATATGAAGATGGTCATTATCATAAACAAGGAGATAATAGAAGGGGCAGTCATGAAATGAAATAGTCTAGTGTAAAAACCAAATGGCTTCGCCACTTTATACGCAGAAGCATCTGGAAAAGCCGTAAAGGAAGAGAATACATCAGGATAAGGTTTAGATGATACCCCATATTTCATACAAAGATTAATAAACGATGCTAAAGAGTTTGTAGGTTGGGCTTTGTTTATTAATCTTATTGCGGAAAATAATGTTAAAGTCTGACTTGCAACTGCAACCGTTCATAAAATGAACGTGGAGTTTTTCCAGGGGGAAATAGGCTGGGTAAAAAGGTTTTTTATGTAAATAGAGTAAAGATGGGCTGGAATGTTTTAAAAGTTTGGATGTTGTAGTGAGAACTTAAAAAAAAGAAAGCGTAAGAGTTACACCAAAGATAATCTGTATAAGAAGCAGGAAGAAACAGAGAGGTCTGTCGGTGATTTAATGAAACTGCAGTATAACTAGGCTTTGAAGACATAACAGCAGGAAAAAGTGAAGCCTAAAAGCGCCCCATAAATTCAGTTGGCCCTTTTTTCCTCAAAAAAAAATCAAAACCCAAACTGCATCCTGCTTTCATTTCAAATGATAGGCAACCAGCACCGTCAGCACAGCATTCCAACTATAACCAAAACTATAATTCAAATAGCAGCTATGCATCTAATTGTGCTATACAGCGATGCAGACGCTGGGAATGCAATAGACAACGCGGCCTGGACACCACTTTGTAAGATCGGAAAGAACCTGGCCGGCTACCCCAAGCACTTTGAAGGCAAACTAGCAACCGGGGCAGCAACAGCGGCCAAAAACCAAGTTCAAGAATACCAGCTTAGAATCTTAATAGAAAGGTCACAACCACAAGATGCAGCAAAGGTTTATCCCATACTGGTGGCCGGCAGCGAACAACCCGATCTGGCCGCCGATGAGATAGAGACCGCAGTCAAATCAGCAGTCTCGGCAGCAACTCGGGTGGCATTTTTAAGCGGACATGTCGCAGAGTTTTTAAAAGTTGCGGCATCCGCTTACGCGGCGAGCGGAACTGACGGCTGTCTACACAACGCAGCGACAGCAGCACAGCAAGGAGCTGCAACCATTGGGCAATGCGGATTAGACTTGGCAAGCGAAACAACACCGCCGGATACCGACTTCAATTACGAGAAAGACAAACTCTTTGTGGCGACAGAGACAGAAGCGGCGGCCAGCGGCCTAACAAAAACCGGTGGCAGCGTTTCGTGCGCGCTAACAAAGGGACACACAGGCAACGGAATCCTAGACACTGGCAGAACAGCGCGCGACGTACCCTATGCTGGGGGCTATTTCTACCTACCCGCTGGTGACGCCAACCTCGGCCGGCGAGCGATACCTACCTATGCTGCAAACCAGGCTGACGTCAACATCGATCCCTCGATCAAAGCGCGAAATGCAGTGGCGGCAGCGGAAGCCAATGCTTTGATGCAAGCCACAGTCCGCCCCAAACCGACAAAAGAAACAATACTGGCGAGCAAAGCGGCGAAACAAGCGATAAAAACTTGTGTACGAGAAGACAACTCCAAATACATGTCAGCTGACGATACAAAAGTCAACCAGAAAGCGGAAGAAGTGTATGCACCAGGAAAAGCTCTAGATTCAGATAAAGTGTGGGAT
>NW_027123669.1:6189-7057 GCF_001457755.1 Trypanosoma equiperdum | reverse complement strand
TGCTTTGATGCAAGCCACAGTCCGCCCCAAACTGACAAAAGAAACAATACTGGCGAGCACAGCGGCGAAGCAAGGCGGTAAAAACTTATGTACTAAAAGACACCTCCAAATACATGTCAGCTGACGATACCAAAGTCAACCAGAAAGCGGAAGAACTGTATGCACCAGGAAAAGCTCTGGATTCAGATAAAGTGTGGGAGAACATGAACACTGTTACAATTGATAGAAACATATACAATCCCAGCCTCAGCCAGGACGAAAAACTAAGCCAGATAAAGGACATTAATCACTTACGAAAGATTTTGACGTACTATCAAGGACAAAGAGTTCTGGCACTAGCCGCAAAGGAAAAGGAATTACAAAAGGCAATGGAAAATTCTCAGCGCAAAGTTACAAGCGTGCAAGACAAAAAAAAAGAATTCAATGAAGCAGGAAATGATGAAGAAGCCTGTAAAAAACTAGAAGCCAAGGGATGGACTTTTAACGAACAAGACAAAAAGTGCGAGTTGAAAAAGGAGGTAAAAGAAAAACTAGAAAAAGCAAAACAAGAAGATAAAGATGAAAAAACAAACACCACAGCAAGCAATTTTTTAAATTAATAATGCCTCTTTTTTGCTTGCATTTTTTATTATAGTATAACACTTTTAAGAATTACTGGAAAAAATTAATACATTTTAATATTTTTAAATAAAAATTTAATAATTTTAAAATTGGGAAATTTATAAAATGTGCGTAATAGTATCATGTTGGTGTATATTAGTAAGATTAGAGATATGGTATGAAAAATGAGCGATATAACAATTTTTGATATTTTGGTTACCTCTTTTTTTTTATACAAATATTAGTCAGGGCTGCAATAATAATAATT
>NW_027123669.1:0-6179 GCF_001457755.1 Trypanosoma equiperdum | reverse complement strand
AAGAGTGTTGTGAGTGTGTATATACGAATATTCTGTTAAATGTTTGAAGAGCGAATGGAGGCAAAAAACACTTAAAAGAATGTCAAGAGTAAAATGTGAGTGAGTAAGTGAGTCAGTGAGTGGACCAACATAAGGGAGAGAGGGACAAAATTTGTTTAATTTAAAATGCAATAAAGGATTCTGGTACCATAACGTAAAAAAGTCAATAGTAATCATACAGCCATGGGGTGTGTCGCACGGAATAAATGGAGTTTGTATTTACAATTAGAAATATAAAACACATTCTTCAGTTTAAGTTTCATACTTAAATAGAAGGCACAACCGTCACTAAAACAATAAAACTAAGCAACGGCGAAGCGAGAGAATGTTTTCGAGAAAAAGAAAGTCAGAAATGATATACAAACAGTGGCATATTGGTGCAAAAAACAACTAATAAAATTATTTTATGAACGCGTAATTCAAATATAAATACACGTTATCAATGAATTGATGAACCATATAAAAAATTTTAAAGCAAAAAAATGCATCCGGGACCGCAGTTTTCAAGTGAGAGGCGGAAGAGACTTACGCTAATCCTGAATAACATGTTAAAACGAGAAAAGACATGCATGCGGCAGAAGCAACGGCGTTACATTATGATTGGACATGAATGTACACAACAGGATTTGTCCTGATATCGAAGCGCACAACGACCATAAATGAAAGATGTTTTATATATAGATATGCAGTGCCATGGATTGGAGTTAAGAATACAATTTCTTCCGCTTAACTGATTGTATTTTAGTCTAAAATGGTAAAGGTGCGCAAAAAAAACTACCTTTTATTCAAGTGCTATTGAATATCAGTGGCGCCAACAGAGTACAGCGAGCGGCACATAAACCGCAAAACAAGCCACAGATTTCACTGTATCGGCGATAAAAGGACAGCCAAGTGCTGCAGAAACTGTAATAACGGCAGAACACAGCTATCCCAAACGTACAAAACACTCCAAAAGCAATCTCAAGTGTTCAGAAGCAAGGAACTTTGTATAATATCTATATATGTTTTCCTTTTGAAGATTTACCCCGAATCGCCAAAAGTGGGAAGACATGACCTTTTTTACCGTACTAAAAGTTACAACATAAAAAGAAAGCAAGAGTAGTCACCACTCAGAAGAGGCGATGGAAACCACGGCGCTGATGCTTCTGACCCTTTTAACGGTGATAGCAGCTCAAACGGCGAACCAAGCAGCCGCCGACACAGTTATAGGAGACGATGGCAACCAATGGTGCCACGAACTGGCTTACCTAAGAGCAACGAGCATGGCGGCTCGCCAGCACCTCGTCACCAACGTCGAACGACTCAAGGAAAACGAACAAGTCCTACTTTACTGGCGCATCGCAGAAGCCAACAGCAGGGACCTAAGCGAGGAGATAAAATACAAAGCGCTCTTACTCGTCTGGAGACAGGTGCAAAAACGAGGTGTCGACGAAGCAGCCGCTATGGAGCCGGTGCTTAATGATTTAGACAGCGCGCTCCAGAACAGAATCGAAGCACTGGCTGCCGGAGAAATAGCACGATCAGCTTTGAAGCTAGCGGGCACGACAGCAACCCCAAGTACGAAAGCTGGCGTGGCATGCACGGTGGCGGCAGCGCTACAACCCGAAACAAACCTAGAATGCCAACAGGCCTCACCGCCGTTGAGGGCGGACTCAGCAACGTTATTGATGAAACGGAAAGGGGCAAAAGCCATAAATCTAGCGCCAACGTTAAGCCAATTAAGCATCTTTGCGCCACCAACAATAACGCTGACGGTAGCCGGCAAAAGCAACGCCTTCAACGGCACGCAAAACACGCCGTCAACATGCAAGACGGGCACAGGTGGAAGCCCGATAGTTCCAAATACGGACAACATCGCAATAACCGTAACTTAAAATACAAGGGCTGCATACAAAGCACAGCAAGTAAAAATCGAGGCACACAGCGGCACGAAAAAGCCAGACGAGAATAACAAGAAGGCGAGCGACTGGTGGGAGCCAAAGCTAGTCGCGCAGGCCATTAAAACCATCAAACCCCACTTAGGCAAAACCGTAGCTAGGCTAAGCACCACTTCACCAAGGCAGCTAACCGACAGCAACACACTCGGCGAAATACTCATAAACATGCGAGGCAGAGGCGTCGCGCCAACCAAAATAGAGGCGGGCAAGCAAGAAAAATTAGTAAACGAGGCCTTACAAGCCGCCTTCGGCCAGGATGACAGCCAGTACGCGGAAACATTCATTAACAGTCTAAAAAACAAACCTGTAAAATACAAGAAAGACGGCGAAGAACAGACGACAGACATCGGAAAACTTGCAACAAGCCCGGACCTAGAGTTGGCACTTTCTTATCTAGAGGGCATGAAAACCGTCAGAAAAGCAGCAGAGACAACTGAAAGCAAACACCTTGCTAAGAAAACAGAAACAGGAGAACATACCGAAGAAAAGAAGGACGGAAATAAAACAAACACAGCCAAATGCACAGCCACTGAATAGGGTAAATATGACAAAGAGAAATGCACTTGAGATAAGGAAAAAAATCAGTGCAAAGTCAAGGAGGGAACTTTTATTATTTCTGCTGTGATGAAGACCCCTCTTTTACCTAACTTTTTTGGTTTTAGTATAAAATACTTAAGATTTTTTGAAACCAATTTCATAAAATTTATGTAAATTGACGGAACATGTTTAATTTGCTAAGTATTTCTAAATTTGATATATATTATCTCTTTTTGACAAAAATGTTAAATTGCAGAATTTTTTCAAGATTTGACATTTTTTTATAAAATGGAAAATATTAGATTTTGATATGTTAGTGGCCTATGAAGGAAAACAGTAGTGTGATAAGGTATGCAAATTTAACTTTTTTGTTTGTATTTTCTATTTTATGGATATCCATTGAGGTTATAGCAGTAAAAATAATGATAATAATGATGATATAAGAGCAGTAATGATAATGATGATAATAATAGGAGAGTGTTGTAAGTGTGTGTATATACGAATGTTTTAATGAGAGGAGCAGTAATAATAATAATAATAATAATAATAATAATAATAAGATAAGAGCAGTAATGATAATGATGATAATAATAGAGAGTGTTGTGAGTGTGTGTATATACGAATACTATAATAAGAGCAGTAGTAGTAACAATAATGATATTATAGGAGAGTGTTGTGAGTGTGTATATACTAACGTTATAATAATGGTGGTAGTGAAAACTGGGTAGACGGGAAGGAGAGAACCGTTTAAAACAACGAGAAGGGCGCAATGGAAGTGAGTGTGTGACTGAGTATGGGATAACGAATAGAAATATCTCTGGGAAATATATTGAAGAAAACGCAGAAAGACAGATAGAGAGAGAGCGAGATTGTATATGCGCAGCTGCAAATGCAAGCATGAGGGTCAGAATCATCATGCAAAAGGACATTATGGAACAGACGATCATGGGGAGGTGTAGTCTAGTTGGGATGCGAAGTGGAGCTTTAGCTTTACCCGAAGTGATGGAGGAAGCAGATAAAATATAGCAAATGCGATGCAGAGTGGAATAACTAGATACAGAGTAACACAACACAGAACAGAAAGTGATATAGGAGGAGGTTATGCTGCATAGCATACTGAAAAAGTGATAGACTCCACTACAGAAATGCTGATACAAACTATGTTTTTTTAATCTAATGGTGAATTCGGATTTCAAGCGCTATTTTCAAAAGGGGAGGACTAACACAATGAATATGGTTTACTTGATTAAGATGCAGATAGATGGCATAGATGTAAGGAGTGGAGTAGGTTTTTGTGTCATTAACCTTGTGAAAATCGTTAGTATGTAAGAAAATAATTAGAGAGGAGTGACAGGGGGAATATGATAAAACAGGTGTACTTGAGGCTACATTTTCTTCGACCAACTGACGATGAACAAAAAAGCAATTCGTAGAGCAGATATAAATTCACATTGTCTCAAGATTAAAGCTAGTAACGACACATATCCATACAAAATCGACATCGAGTCAGATTTGTGGCGTAGAAAAATGGCGACCGCACCAAGGAGCAAAATGAATACCCACATTTGTAACAAAATAACACGTAAACCAAGGATTCCGACAGCCATGGACATGGTAGACGACCTTAAACCGTCAGAAATAAGCAACTGTTAAAGCTCAAAAGACAGTCAACAACGTCATCCTTGAAAAATCATCGGCGTACCAGACTTAACGAAACATTTTTTTTCTAAAACCCCTGAAACCATCTAAGGCCAGCAGACGGCAACATGCAAGCAAGAATCTATGTTTTGATCTGTGGCGTCGCACTGCTGACACACGAAGCGGTAAACGACAACACCGCAATATTTAATGCAATTTGTAACGTACTGGTGCGCATTCATGGCATACCCGCAATGCCAGCAGCACTTTCACCGCCATCTGTGACGCAGGAAATGCAAGATTTGGAGTACTTAAATATATAAACGAACACAGTAACTTACTACAACTCAAAAGACGGCAAGCTCGAAACCGGAAGCAGCGCCGAAACGCAACAGAAACAAAAGGATTGGGCGGGAAAAAATTCAAGCAATTCACAAAGCTTATCCAAACCTGGGTATCTTCAGATTCAGAAGACTAGGTCCAACTGACCAGCGCAACCAAGTAAGCCAGCAGCTAATAACAACGCACAATAAAGCCGCTCATCTCCAGGAGACAATAACGAAAGATGTTGAAGCAGCCAATTTAGCAAGGAACATAGCAATAAGTAAACACAATTAAGTTTTTTTCAGGCCAGCCAAAACGGAATTCGATGGCACGACGATTGCAGCAACTGGCACGCAAACATGTGGTAGATAAAACGGCCATACCGACGCCAACGGACCGGTAATGAACGCCCAGTACTGTCTTTGCATAGGGATGACCAACACTCCAGAAAACTTATGCTTCCACTGCGACACCCTGACAGAAAAAGCTCACAGTGACCCCAACAACCAGAAAAAGCAAAATCTCGACAAAATCACTGCCAAATGCAACATCGAGAAGAGGTAGAAAAAAATTAACGCCAGAAACGATAATGGCGGCACCAGCTGGCGTGCGATCATTGTTTGGCAGGTACAGAACTGAGCGAAGCACAGGCCCTGGTCATGCTTACCTCTGCAAACCGACTAACGTTCAAGGTTGCGACAGAAAAGGCAATAAAGGTATGTGCGTCAACTATCAAGTATAGCTAGGGCAGGAAAGCGACGGCATAAAATGAATAGCAAACCTTGAGGAAGCTGCAGATCAACTCCGACAAAGCGACGCAAAACGACAGCGCATCTCTTTTCTTGAGGCCACTCTCAAAAATATACACACAACAGCATGGAGCGCGTATAATGCAACCAAAGAAGCCATGACGGTAACGCTACCAGGACAGACGCAGACCAAAGATGTGCTTTCGATTGCAGAAAAAAAAGAATGTGAAACACACAAAGCTAACAAAGATGCTTGTACGGATGCTAAATGCAAATAGAAATGGGGGACAGTGACAAAGGGGAGTGCGAAGTATATGAAAAACAAGTTGCACAGCAGCATCAGAAGATGAAGGTGGAGGAGCAACAAAAGATAAGTGTGACGTAGAAAACAAACTCTTGAGACTGTTAAAAAGTGACATAAACTAAACCTGAAGGCAAAGCAGCCGTTTTCGGTTGGATCAATTATATTGACGGAAAGGGAAAAGTTGGGCCAACTTGCTGCTCGTCCAGTTTTCTTGTAAAAAAGAAAATTGCTCTAATGGCTGCTGCTTTTGTGATTTTGGTAGCACTTTAGCATTCTAAGGATTATTGTACAATTTTATGAAATCTATATAACTATACCATTTTGAGAGATTTTGCTAAAAATTGCTGAAATTATGATATACTTTAACACTTAAAAAAATGTGCAAATAAGGGAAATTGTTTAAAATATTAACATTTTGGTATGAAATTGTAGTTTAATAGCGGCCTTCAGGTGTAACGTAGTAAGGAAATACGGTTAAAAAATGAGTGTTGTTATGAAATTTCTTTATATTATTTATTTTATAGATAATAGGAATTAGAGTTATAATGGTAGTAGTAACATTATCATAAGAGAAATGAGGATAATACCGATGATACTAATAATAATGATAAGAGACTGTTGTGTGTGTATATACGAATATTATAATAAGAG
>NW_027123453.1:4980-6540 GCF_001457755.1 Trypanosoma equiperdum | reverse complement strand
CTCTGAATAAAGAAGCACCACGAAAAAGGGTTCCATACGTCCGCCTTATGCAGTTTGCTGCAGTATTAGCGCTCATGCTAGTGAGCTTTCATAACGGCTATGCGTGAAACATAGTAGAAGGTGCAAACAAAGTAGAATTTAGTTTGCTGTGTGATTTACTGGCGCTGGTAGAAGCTACTGTAACGTTACCGCCGACCACAAACGACGGTGACAATGCTCTCTCGGATATATTGCGTTTGAACATGAGCGTCAGCGACAAATCTCGGCAGAAAATGTTCAAAAAGAAAACAGATGAGACCGAATACCACGGAATGTTGCCCGACAGCACAAAGGACCACGGAGGATGGGCAGAAATGTGGTCGCGGTGGAACAAGGCGATAAAAGCTTTAAAAGTGGACAAAAAGGAACAAGACTTAGCCCAAGCGGGTCTACAGAAACTCTCTAACGAGGAAGCAACAGCACTACGGGCCCACCTAAAGCCGATACTCGAAAAAATACTATAAATAGAGCAGGCACGAGCAAACTTACAACAAGCGCTAGCTAAGCCGGACGCGTCACAACTAAAGGAAACTCTGCAGACAACCTTCTTCAGCGCGGTCGGCACAACAAAGGCGAACGTCCAATACACCGACGCGTTCAGAATGAGTGGATGCACCAACTACGAATCTTGCTGCAATATAACGCCAGGTACAGGAAAAGCAAAATCTGTAGCGGCAGTAGTAGCATGTCTGTGTTCGAAGGCGAGCGGCAACGCAGCTGACGGGGCGTGCGGCCAAAGAACGGGGCTATCGACTGCCTGGGCAGTGGCAAGCCCAGTATCCATCACAAAGATTACGGAAGCGATCGCATTCTGTCCGGGCACAACGAACGCTGATCTGACCAGCAAGCGGCTTGAAGCGCCTTTGTCGGGCCTAACACGACAGATGAAAATAGTCGGCACCGACGGTTACTTGAAGGAATTTAAGGCCACAAAACGCAGCTGTGAGGACTCCAACGGCCTTTGCGTCAAATATACATCCTTTACTGGAAACGACGGGAAAGCCTTTGAGGACATACCATGGGTAAACACACTGTTAACGCTGGTAACCGAGTTAAAGTAGAGGGAGAAAGCGGCAGCACAAGCATCCTTTCTCGCTGAAAGGCTTATAGCCAAAAAATAAGTGACCTATACCTTGGTGGAAACCGCCAAGCAAGCAACAAAGCTAGCTAAAGTAACACACGACAGCGAAGGGACAGGCAGCAAGCAAATAAATCGAGCAACAAAGCAAAGATTGCATGATACACAAGGATAACAGAACTGTCCGCGAAAAAACAGCAAACTGCAAATGGGAAGAAAAAGATGGAAAAGGAGAATGCAAACCTAAACCAAGAACAGAAACCCCAGGAGCAGGAGCAGGAGCTGATGAAGCTGCATGGACCACAACATAGAAATGCAAAGGGAAATTGGAACCCGAATACACCAAGGCTCCTAAATGTAAATGGGAAAATAATGCTTGCAAAGATTCCAGTATTCTCGTCAATAAGAAATTGGCTCTAATGACCACTGCTTTTATGAGTTTG
>NW_027123453.1:0-4970 GCF_001457755.1 Trypanosoma equiperdum | reverse complement strand
AATTTGTTTATTTCCTATATGTATATTATTCATAGTTTTAATAGTGATATTGGTATTAATAATGATTAGAGTATGTTGTGAATGTGCATATACTAAAATCATAATAAGAGGAGTGACGAAGATGGTGTGAAAACATAGTGGTGGTGGAAACAATGCAAAGGATGTAAGGGGACTAGTTAAGTAAGTGAGTGAAATAGTGAGAGCAAGAGGAATACTATCACTAAGAAAGGGATATAAAGACAGAAGGAGGAATAAAGATATGGAATATCCGCAGATTCAAACACAAATGAGATCATGAACAACATCGAACAGCTGCAGACGGCGGAGGTGACAAATAGTGATAAACAGAGTCACGTTTAGACGCCAAATGGAGTCTGTAGAACTAATACAAAGAGGTAAAAGTGGAAGGCAAACCAACGTACCATGGTCAATATGCTCTTAAGAACTATTTTAACAACGCATTATTTTAGCTTAAGGAACTATCATTGGTATAAAAAAAACTTAAAATAGAGAATTCAGATAATAAAAGAAATACAATCAGTTTAAAAGTGCATTTGCTAACAACACTGATGAAACCGATGAATAAAAGAAAATTAAAATGACGAATGCAACAACCCGTGCACAATATGCAAAAATTAGTAGAAAATTTAGCCGGTCAGGAGACAAGAGGAATATTACATCGAAAAACAAAAATGTAAACTCCAATAAAGAAGTTAGAGAAGAAGAGGATAGCACAGGAATAGTAAGATTAAGTGGCCATTTTAAAGATACAAATTGTAAAATATACTAGATCGGAGGAAAAAATGCCGTTCCATATTTATGCGAACGCCAATTAGAGATTACAACTTGAATAGCATACCCAGATGGTTTTAGGTAATATGACTTATGAGTGTAAAATTTAATTTATTTTATTAGAGATAATCCTGACCATTACGATTGTTTCTCATAGTCTTTTTATATTCTCGCACCTTTTAGTACCGTTAAATTTAAAGAAAAACAATCAAAGGTAAGAAAAGCAGAAACGAATGATACAAATGGAAGAAACACGGACATTGTAGTTCCATATGGAAGATGTTTCTTGAAAAACAGCAGTGATGAATCTTCCTCAATACTCAGAATGTTGTGGTGCAAAACAAAATATAAAACAGATAGAATATCATGCTGAATTAGCTACGCCACTAGAACCCGCCATTGAAAAAGACCTTAAAATAAGATGCTGTGACCATCTAAAAGACTATAAGAAAAGCCGCATTTTATCCAAAAATAATTTGATACACGGCTGGAGATGGTTATGACTGTTTTTTCATTGTAATAGAAGTCCCTACCGAGCTGAAACAACAAGAAGAATTTACTCATAGAGTTCAAAGAGGTATTTACTTTAACAAAAGGTTGGAACAAAAACGGGAGTGGTTTGTTTGATGAGTGGTAAATGTAAATTTATATTTTTCAAACGAATATAAAAAAAATTTAAAAGAAGGAGGCAAACTGCGAACAGCGGATACGCTACCATTTCATTTTACAGAAAAGTAGCAACACAAGCGGCAATGTATCAATAACTATTTCACAACTTAGTAACCCACAAAACTTATCCA
Source organism: Trypanosoma equiperdum (assembly GCF_001457755.1). NCBI lineage: Eukaryota > Euglenozoa > Kinetoplastea > Trypanosomatida > Trypanosomatidae > Trypanosoma > Trypanosoma equiperdum. The sequence goes on along the minus strand of NW_027123453.1, from coordinate 3,378 downwards.
TTCTGACGCTAATAACAGCCTGAAGGCAGGCAACCAAGGAAGCACCCACGAAAATGGGGAATATCTTGCACAACCCTGGAGTTATAAAACTTCTAACTGTACTGGCAACGGCGCATGTGGAAGCCGGCAAATGCGAAGCAAGACAGGCTGTAGACGATTCGTTCAAGGAAGTAGAGTATCTAAAAGCACTAAAATCACACATACACCAGTAGGCAGCTAATTCAATAAATGAATTTGGCAAGCTGCGCAGGCAACGTCTGGCGTGGGAAACAGCAGCAGCAGCGGAACAAACCGCCAACAGAAAATGCTTCTTCAGGGCAGTTTCAGCTAAGGCAGAGGAGATGGAAGAAAAAGCACCGCTACACAGCAAAGGCACGGAAGCAACTTTGAGGGAAGCAGTAAGCCTTTTGGACCAACACCTTGGTTTGCTGCGCGCGCTAACTACAGGCGGACAAGCGACACTAGCAGAAGACGCAGGGAAACATTCAACCACAAGCAACACGGCAGTAAACATCAAGCTCAAACTAGCACCCGGCAGCACCCCAGTCTGCACCATCGTAAAAGATGTGAGAAACCTCGAATCACCACCGGCAGCACCCGAGTGGGACAAACTTCTAAAATTGAAAGTAACGGCCCCCGCCAAAATTCTAGCTAACTTCAACGAGCCGACGCTAACTGTAGGAAACTTAGGGAGTTTCCAGTCAAAGAGTGGGACAAACCTAAACTTCGGCACCGCGATGCAGAGCTGCGTACAAGCAAGCATGACTGCCACAATAAGTTCTAAAGACGCAAGACCACCCAAGCCGTACACGGCAACCGATGCGGAACTCAGGACAGGCGACAGCTACACAGGAAACTGCAAGCAAGAGCTAGCCAACCACGTTAAAACACGGCTTACACGGCAAAGCTTTGGTGTTTTGTCTGTAGGGCACTAGAAACAATAAAAAATAAACCTGAAAAGCTTGACGAGCTAAGCGGCAGCAGTATAAAAAGCGACGTCATTGTCACGCTCACACTAAAAAGCTGTCAAAAGCTATTCAAAGGCATAAACGATGCACAAAACACCAGTGAAAGCAAACAAATTAAAGAGTACATTAAACATACGTTCCATAAGAACAGCAAGGAATTCAATACTAACTTTGTCGAAGTAATCACCAAAGATATGCAGAAGAGCCCAGCTACAAAACTTCGGCACAAAAATCAATAACAGAAATAAGTAGCTCCTAGGAGCGGACAGCAACTGTAAGTCATATCGAAGGGATAAGAAACGTCAAAGTACTTGAAGCCAAAAAGAAGGTCGCAACCGCAACAGCAGCTGCTTCCAAAGAATCAGAAGAAAAGTGCAAAGATAAAGCACAAGAGGAGTGCAAAGATGAAAACGGCTGTGAATTTAAAGAAGGAAAATGCAAAATCATAGAGGGAGCAAAATCAGAAAATGATGCCAAAACCACAAACATCACAGGAAGCAATACTTTTGTTATCAATAACGCTCCTCTCTGGCTTGCAGTTTTTGATTCTATGAATAAGTGTTTATGAGATTTAGCTCAATTTTGTGAAATTTATGAATTTTTTTTCTAAAATATGATATTCTTTTCACAGTTTTTCTCAGATCTTTACAAATAATCGGTAGCAAAGGCTGACTTATCGTGGTTTCAGGGTTTATTGCTCCATCCAGAAGGAAGCCAAGCGTCCGCATTATACCTGTTCCAACAGGATTTGGGAGGGCAACAGGCTTTTGGCGACCAGAGAAGGAGTATGTAGCAGCATCGGCACTTTTGGGTGAAGAAATATATTAGACTGCTCCTCCGCACGTGAGAGCGTGCCTCGATTAGGATACATAGGCTTCTACTACTACTTAGTGGAGATGTAGAACAGAATCCTCGTCCTGTCATTCATGGAGCCCAGTGAAACTCTAGGGATCTCTCGCAGGCTAAGCGGGTTGCCTTAGAGAAGAAGCTTCACGACAATACGGTTTTATTTTGTCTATTGCTGGAGGCACATTTGGCAGCAGAAGAGTGCCGCGCATTAAAAATAAGTGGATACCAACTCATAGAAATGGCCTTTCTCCCCATGGCAGTGGTGTATCAATTTTAGTAAAAGTTGGCGTGGAAGTCATTCAAGGTCTGAAGGGGGAGTGTCTGCCGGAAAGAATATCGACAATACTGATGTTTTTAGCTCATCAAATGTTAACTATCAAATTAGCTCACTTCCCTTGGAAGCCAAATGCCACCACCTCTACGATTATGAGCATTTAGAGCTCAACTGAACCCCTAGTGATAGGATTCAACACCAACGCACATCATGAGTTATGGAACCCTCTTCGCCCAAATGATACGGCAGAAGAATGCATTATAAACTGGTGTTTACAAAATACTATCAAAATTGCAAATGATGAGGCACCAACAAGAACGATGACTCACACTGCAACCATTTCGTCTTCAGACATTACAATGTACAGAGACTGCAATGTCACAAGATGGGAAGTGAGCACCAGTTCAGATAGTGACCACTACTGGATAACGTTTTAGGTATGTATTGGCATTGGTGTAGAAATGATTGCCATAACCAAATAACGAAGGGTATTCTATGCTTTAAACAAGAGAAATTGGCGGTAGTTTAAAAACTTTTGTGATGCAACAATGGTGGAAAAATTAAGGAAGTATAGAAAGAACGTGGATGCCATCAATGAGGCAGTGAGTAAAGGCATTCTCACAGCAGCGAAGAAAAACAACACAGAAATGTAAGAAAGTATCGCCACCGTTCTGGACACGATAACTAACCGATCTGGACACAAAAATAAGGGATTATACAGATGAGAAGCACAGAAATGCTCTTATATACAAGAGAAGAAAGGTTCTCGCTTAAAAGTCTCTACAACGATGGAAGGAAAATGTGTCGAAGATGTCAGTAACCGATACAACAAGATTGAATTTAGTTAAGTCCATTTACGCACAGAGAACACTGATATCTTTGGTTCTGGTAGTAAATAACAATCCTCTAACACGCAGACAGCAAGCCAAGAAGTAAGCACAAATGTACAGAGAGCAGTTGACGAAAGCACCAGATGCTCCTGCCATGAGTATACCTTGTCGAGTGAGCGTAGAATTCGCACCAATAACGATGGCAGCACTTAAGACAGCACTGAAGGAAATCTTTTTATACACTGCCCCCTGTAAGGACGATATACATTGTAAACAGTTGAAGCAATTAGGACACCGTAGAAAGAAATATTTCCACAAGCTCATTAACTGTAACCTACAGAGACACTGGGGGCCGGAGAAGTGGAAGCAGGGCGTTATCGTCTCACTGCTCAAACACATTTTTTCTTTTTAAATTTTATTTTTGTTTTCGTGAGAGTTTCCCCCCACTGGCGCGGCC
>NW_027124073.1:210-1889 GCF_001457755.1 Trypanosoma equiperdum | reverse complement strand
TGAGTTAATGCTACAGTTTGTTGCATGGATCTGTTGCGACCTTTCCACTCGGTAAAGTGGACAACATGAGTTTTTTTTTTCGTTGCTGTTGCCAACGCGCTTTCCCCCAGAGCAACTATCGACCTTACCTAGAACCTCTACGAACAATTAACTTTAAAGAAGCAAAAAACAGAAACAGTAATGTTTTTTAGACAGGATTGTCAAATGTGATAACAGCACTTAGAAAGCAATATGCCTCTTGTGTGCAAGCTTTCTCTTCATTCATTCCATTAGCTGCTCTGTCGTATATTGAAAACACATCAAGAGAAGAGAAACAAGGACAGTGCTAACGATGCCACCCAAATCTCACAAGCGCTCGCGTAAGGAAGGGGAGGTGGAGGAGCCACTTCTGACAGAAAACCCCGACCGCTACGTTATCTTCCCTATCAAGTACCCTGACATATGGCAGAAGTACAAGGAGGCGGAGAGCAGCATCTGGACGGTGGAGGAAATCGACCTTGGGAATGACATGACAGATTGGGAGAAGCTGGACGACGGCGAGCGACACTTCATCAAACATGTGTTGGCTTTCTTCGCGGCAAGCGATGGCATTGTGCTGGAGAACCTTGCGGAACGGTTCATGTGCGAAGTGCAGGTACCTGAAGTTCGATGTTTCTATGGGTTCCAGATTGCTATGGAAAATATCCATTCTGAGACATACTCCGTGTTGATCGATACGTATGTTGTGGATCCCGACGAAAAGCAACGACTGCTACATGCCATAAGGACGATTCCGTGTATTGAGAAAAAGGCCAAATGGGCGATTGAATGGATTGGCAGTCAGACTTCGTTCCCTACGCGGCTCGTCGCGTTTGCGGCTGTCGAAGGCATATTTTTCTCTGGCTCGTTCTGCGCCATTTTTTGGTTAAAGAAGCGTGGCTTGATGCCCGGGCTCACCTTCAGCAACGAGCTGATTTCACGTGATGAGGGTCTGCACACTGACTTTGCTTGCCTATTATACGAGAAGTATATCGTAAACAAGCTGCCGAGGGATCGTGTGCTTGAAATTATATGCAATGCAGTATCAATTGAGCGAGAGTTCATTTGCGATGCATTACCTGTCCGCTTAATTGGAATGAATTCTCAGCTGATGACTCAGTACATTGAGTTTGTCGCCGATCGGCTCCTGGTGTCCTTGGGGTACGACCGTCATTACAACTCGAAGAACCCATTTGACTTCATGGATATGATTTCTCTTCAGGGGAAAACTAACTTTTTCGAGAAGAAGGTTGGTGAGTATCAGAAGGCTGGTGTGATGAGTTCCGAAAGGTCGTCAAAGGTTTTCTCTCTGGACGCAGATTTCTAGGGGATGTTATCGTTGGTGCGTGCCCGTATGTAAGGGGAACTGTGAAGTATGGGGCTGATGCCCTTTACTTTCATTGAGTTAGATATCTGTTACTCTGGTAAGGTCAGCGACTGCACCTCCTTGGAGTACTGGCTGTTGTTTTTAACAGATATCATAACAAGGAAATGAGCTTGTGGGCAGCAGCACGTATGCCTCCATACGCCTGCATGCAAACACATAGAATCGTACATAGGCATACACGAGAACCTGTGCGCTTGTTACATGTGAGATAGCTAATATCATTTGATGATTTTAATGTCTGGAGTAAGACACTTGTTTATCGGGTGTATTTTTT
>NW_027124073.1:0-200 GCF_001457755.1 Trypanosoma equiperdum | reverse complement strand
TAGAATCGTACATAGGCATACACGAGAACCTGCGTGCGTACGGAAGTACGAACGTGGGTAAATCCGGAAATAGATATACACCTATGTAAATAGATATAGATGGGAGAGAATGTGTCCGCTTTAGTAGATGCCTTTCTTCTTGTCTTTCTACCTTTGGTGGACAATTGGTTTCAATATTAGTGCTTAGAGTGCCCTCACCT
>NW_027123304.1:1537-4910 GCF_001457755.1 Trypanosoma equiperdum | reverse complement strand
TAATAATAATAATAATAATAGTAATGATAGGAGAGTGTTGTGAGTGTCTATACACTAATGAGACCAAACCGAACAACCAACAAGCCAATCAAACCACGGCACACTGCTCAGATCACGTTCGAGCTGACCGCACATTTAACCGGCTGGAAACCGACGGAACAAAAACTGCAAGGTTATTATCATCAAGAGAGCCAAGGTAACAGCAGATATCGAACTAGTTCAGAAGCACTAATCCTGACCAAATTGTTTTAAGCAATAAAGAGGCTGCAGCAAACGCCAATGCCGCTATGATTAACAGCCGGAGGGTTAAATTAATCTTTTACAGCGGCGCCCAAAGCCAAGGCACCCCACTAGACCGAGCGGCAACAGCGACAACGGCAAAACAAGAGGTCAAAGCGCCGACACTAGATACTTTTATGTAGGAGGGCACCAGGCGGCAGCCATGAATACACCACCAAGACACAGCAGGAAGCTGAAGCCAAAGCTATTTAAAGGAAGTACTTTATATAAGAATAATCGAAACAATCGCCTAGCACAACGTGCCAAGGCGACGAAAAAAGCCGCACCGGCGATGCTTTATTCCGAATAGTTTAAGCTATCAGCCGGAAGAGATCCAGCGGCGCGCAACAAGCAGGGACATAGCGCCAGCAGGTAACCAGAATTCCACTAACAAGCAGGGATGTGCAGATCTGACCGCAGCGGCTGTCGGCAAACACAGCGCGAGGGCAAGAAGGCCACTAACGGTGACAGGCGGAAATTTTGGAAGCAGCAAGGAACTGCAATCAGGTGAAAGCAAGAGAAGATCAGCAAACATCCAGAACAGCATTAGGCTGCGGAGCAAGGGCAATGTAGACAAAGTTTGTGATAAGCCGCGGCAACAGACCCACCCTCTCGCACTTGTTTATTAAACCGGCAGCCCGTTTTTAAAGCCATTAAACAAACAAGCAGTTAGCATAAGAGTAGTTGCCAATGGAAACTAACGCGCCAACTCGGCGACGCAACCAACGGCCCGCCAGCACCGGCACGAGCAAACTTTTTTGCTTTAGTACCACATACGCACAGACCGAGAACAAATAAACCATAGAAACAAAGCAAAAAATCGATTTCGGTGCCAAACAATCACACTGCCTCTTTATTTCGACGGCATTTAATCACACCAACCGACGCAACCAACACTCAATAACTAAATTATCAGACATAAAAAACTTTCGCTTTTTTTTAGACACAGAAGGACTGCATTTGAAGCGGCGAAACACAGGTTGAACGAATGTAAGGGCCAACAGATCTAGGCTGCGGTTACAAGCAATAAGGCATGGTTAAAACTAAGTGCGTTTCGGAAGCATTTCAGAAAGAACGCAAAGTTGTCCCACCGGTCGGCATAAGCCAAGCACCGGCATTGCCGAGCGACGCCAAAGCCCAACCAGGCGGCAGAGCAGGGAGCAGGCACTGAGCTAAGACAACTTCAATGTAAAGAGAATCAACTATAGTTCTCTATTAAAATTTTCTTCTTTAGAGCAAAAAAATGGATTATATAGGCATATAACCTGACACTAAAGCTGGCATGGCTAAGACAAAGGACAACATAGCTGTAAAGCTCCAGAACTTCTATTCCGATCTGAAAACTTCAGTAGTTTTTCTTGCAAGCAGGCCGACCCTAAGCCAACAGCAACAAAACCAGATAGAACACCGGTTGATTAAACAAAAATACATAGTTGAAGCCTGGACTCGCCAGTTACTTCGCTTTTGGATTGCTGATATAAACGGGAAAAAAACCATCAGCGCGAGTAACACCTTGAAAGCACAACCGTCGCAATCAAACAATAAGCTCGAAGGACCGCCACGCAAACAAGGTTCTCTACTTCTCTCTGCTTCGAACAACTGCAACTCGCGAGGCAAGCGGCGATGTCAAAACGGGAAGCACAGCTAGTTCCAAGCTCACTTTTACTGCATTTCTTTGCAGAAGTAACAAGAGGCCAAAATAAACAGGAAACGGCGAACGCGGCGGTAAGCGACTATTGCCACGAGCGAATGTACGCGGAAGCACTCGTAACTCAAATGAATACATGGCTAACGGCAGCCGACATCAACGCAGCAGCAGCCACGGCGGACTACAGGAAGATGGCACTAGCAAGCGCGCGATACAAAGGAACAGAAAAAGAAGACGGATATGCCCTGCTGCTGACGATAGCAAGCGACAAAGCAAAAACGGCCGCGGCGGACTTGACCGAAAAAGCACCACTAATAAGGAAAGCCCTCGAAGCTCTGAACAGGAAGATCGCCGAACTGGCAACACTAGAAGCAATAACAACCACGGCATTACCGGAGCCGACAGCACCAGGCCTAGCAACTGGACAACACAAAATTTTCACAGCAACACCAAAGGTATGCTCAGTTAAAGTCACGCCCACCCAAAAAACTTCCTTGTCCTGCAAGGACAACGGCAACTCACATGCCAAAGCACAAACAATTGCGGGTGCCATCGGCGAGATAACAAAACTAGCACTGCGGCCAGCAGCAAACATCAAACTCCCGGAACTGACCATAACGGCGGAGGTGAAAGGCAAGCTGGACAGCTCACAAGCAGGGCAAGCTTTCTCAGACGCCGCAGGATGCCAAATAAAATCGGCGCCAGACGGCAACAAAGCCACGGGCGACGGGATAGCGTTTCAGGAGCCGAAATTCAAACCAGGGTTCGCCAAAGCAGAACTGGATTTCACGGCAGTCAAAAACGGAGGAATGGACGCGGGACAGACAACGGACGGCAACACCATAAACTTGCTAACACCAGACAGCGTGCTAGTCTCGACGATGGAAAACCTGAAGGGCAAAGTGATCGTGCCAGCTACCCGCCTAACGGAACTTGACGACAGCAGTATACTATCTGACGATGCAACACTCGACATGCTTGAAGCACAACACCAACAAAGCGGCAAAGAGCTTAAAGAAACAGACAAGAACAAGCTGGCACGACAGCTTTTCGGCGGCGACAAAGTTAAAATTAAAGAGCAATTCTTCGATTCCCTAACAAAAGATAGCGTAACCATCGGCTCTGGCGCCAAAGAGATCAAGGGAACCACGGAGCAATTAAGTAAAAACCACTTTAAAAAAGCAATGGCTTATTATAATACACTAAACTTGAAAAAGGCAGTAGCAGCTTCAACAGGAGAGAATCCCAAAGAAGGAGAACAAGCAACCAAAGCAGCAAGAACAGGAGAGGGAGGTAAGAAAGACGGAGCAGCTACGGCTGTAAATTGCGCTAGCCATAATGACAGAACTAACTGTGAAAAGCAAAATGTTGGAAAATCTAGCCCCTTTTGTGGCTGGAGAAAAGGAAAAGTGGGTGAAACAGATGAGCCAGACAAAGAAAAGTGCC
>NW_027123304.1:1276-1444 GCF_001457755.1 Trypanosoma equiperdum | reverse complement strand
AGCACATTTGTCAAACCTTTTAAAATTTTTGATCATTTCAGAATTTGAAATTTTGGTATGAATGCGACCTATGAGTAGAAAATAATAAGGTGAGAGTGTATGCAAATTTTACTATTTTATTTATTTTTATAATTTTATTTTTCTATTTTTAATGTCAATGTCGCAGTG
>NW_027123304.1:0-1266 GCF_001457755.1 Trypanosoma equiperdum | reverse complement strand
TATAAAAAATGATTTTTATAATACAAGTTTTTAGTGTTATTTTTTTATAAATATAAATAAGGGTTATAGTAGTTATAGTAATAATAATGATAATGAGAGTGTTGTGAGTGTGCATATACGAATATCTTAATGAAGTCAGTGGCTAAGAAGAAACTGCCGGACAGTGCAAAAGCAACTTACAACAATAAAAATCGTTAAACAGGTGTAGATGAACTTTTTTCCAGTGAGTACGACAGGAAAGGAGAGAGCATGAGAAATATCATTAAAATAAACACAGAAAGATAAAAAAGAGAGAATGATGTGTTATATGCGTGGTTTCATACACAAAGATATAGAGGAAAATCATTATACACGATGAGGTAATAGTTTTCACAATGACAGCAGGAGACCGCACTTCGGGGCCCAAGTTAAATAGAGTTGCTATATTATCCGCAGTGCTAGAAGAAGTGACAGCAGGCAAAGCAGAAAGAAGCAAAATACAAAGTGAAACAATAGAATACGCGACGTCGCAAAACAAATCAAAGGAAATTGTACAGGGTGATATCGTGCTCTATATTTTACTCAAAACAGATAATTTCTTCTGCAGAGATGATACTAGAAACAAATGTAGAATATAAAGCTACGGCTATTGATATTTAATGAAAGCTCCTGGTTCTACACCTGTCACAAAAGTGATAATCTTCTTAGTATTACTGAATCCATCAGTAAACCAGCTACTGTAATTACAATACAAATGAATAGAGCAAAATACCACAGCACGAAACGCCTAAATACACGTACTATGTGGACCTAGGTGCAGTTAAAGCCCTCTCGTACAGTACATATGTAGATGATTTTGTAAAGGTAAGCTTCAGATTCTGTGCATTCACCTTTGAACAGTTACATCAAAACAATATCAAGGTGTTGGCGATATATAAAAAATAAATTATTTAATAAAAACCTTATACGCGCTACTTACTTCTTTCCCTATGTTTTATATCATTTTATAAATATTCAAATTTTTATAATTATATGGGAATTGTACATTATAAAGTATATGAATATAATTTACATAATAATAGTGTATTTACCTTTTATTTTTATGGGGATTAATTTACTTGTTTCGCTGTACACCTTGTTTGATGAGGGTAATCCTATTCCACTTGAAATCATTGAAGATTAATATATGATTTTTGTTCCGCAGGATGTGAGGAAGATTTGGAAAAATGGAGATTATTTGGTTGTCGCTGGAATGCATTCAATAGATAATGATGAGAGATTTAGGAG
>NW_027123468.1:8626-11914 GCF_001457755.1 Trypanosoma equiperdum | reverse complement strand
ATAATAATAATAATAGAAGAGTGTTTTGAGTGCGAGCATACACGAGTATTATACTAAGAGCAGTGGCGAAGACTAAATTTAGGACTAAAATAAAAACAATGAAAACAATAGCAATATTGCAATTGCGGTAAGGGAGTGAGAAGAAGTGTGAGAGCACGAGGAATATTGTTAAAGGAAAAAGAGAAAGTCAGAGGGTGGGAGAAATAATAATATAGAATAAGCGCAGTTTCAAACAGAAACGTTATACGCCTTATAATATTACACAAGTATGTGGTGGAGGGGCAATTATAGATTGAGAGAATGCAGCACACAACCACAGATCCATCGGTTACAGTGCCTTCATTGATAAAAACAGGGGCGCAAAGGCACGAAAGTAAACCTAGAGTAAAATGATGGAAGTTGCTGTCACTGAGTAGAGAAAAAAGATTATACATGAGGAATAGTGCCTCGTATTTCACTCATAAATGGATAAATATTATAACAAAGTTGATGTTGGTTCCTGGAGGTTTCATACAAATGGCTGATCCTAATATTTAGCTGTGAAAAAGCAAAGCAAAACTGAATAATTCGACATATGCGAAGTAGTGTCGCAGTCGTCTTATCATGTACAGTAATAATAGCTAATATTTGTGTGAAAAAATATGATTTTATCAGTAGTAGAAATTAAAAACTACGACCACTAATGGATAAATGTTGATAGTAAAAAATAAAGAAGAATAAAGTTCTTAAAATAGTGCATGTGTGTACTGGCCGACAGCGCTTTTTGAGAACAGAGTAACAAAGGACATATTCCTCTAATTGCGTTTGGAGTACAGCACAGAAGTTAGGACCTTACAATAAAAGAATAATTCGTATAACCGTGGCCAGCAAACTCAAGACAGCGCTCTGCATTAACAAAACACTATCACCAAAATGAGCACTCTCAGCCTCCAAAGTACCAACTCTTATGCACATGTGACCTAAAAGCACTCATGGTACACACCAGAATCACAAGACAAACCATGTCTGTGGCAAGAAGCTGTGTTACCATATTATTTCACCAGCAAGACGTGGAGAATTGACACAAAATATAGACAAATTAAAGCTATAAGCAATGAATTGTCAGGTATGAAAATGAGTGCCATACTTTCAAGGGTGAAAGAACTAGGTTCACAGTCGAGGATAGATGGATGTAATTACTCTAGACACAGACTGGAATGGATTAAAGTAGGAGAGAACAGTAGCGATTCCAAAACTCAGACCAAAGAGCAAGAAAGATGGCGCAGTTATGCACACAAAGCCGAGACAAAACTGCAAAACTTGCTTTACATTCCACAGAAGGAAACCAAAGTTGCATAAATACGCATTCCATTTTTCACCAACAAAAAACAATAAAAACCTGATTGTTTTTAGAGTTTCTAGCTGACTTCATTATCTTATTCTGCCACGCTATCTCAGACAAATCTAGTATAGGCGACGGAAAAGTGAAGTCGAAATCTCAAGCCCCGTTGATTAAAGCAAAGTTTTCTGACAAACTGGAAAGGGCTCAGTAGGTCCATCGCTGTAGAATTCTAGGCATGCGCAACCTTTGTTTCGCAGTAGCAATCCTACTAACTTCTGTAGCAAAAACTAAAGCCTCGGGAGACGACCCCGCTAAGGCAGCAAATGAAAAGGTTACGGACTTCTGTTCCATGATGGCTTATTACTCAGCGCTGCAAGATGAACTGCGACAATGGATAACTACAGCAGCGGTCAACGAGAACGATTTGGCAGAGGAAGCAAAACTGCTAACACTTGCGGCAGCAAAAACCCAGCACACCGACAGCGGACCAGCGTACCAGCTACTAGCTCAGCTAGCACTTCAACGGACTTCAGCGGCCGCGGCGGAAATAGCGAAGCAAACACCGAAAATCCAGGCTGCAATAGCGGCCCTGGCAACTAAAAAGGGTGAGCTGGCACACCTACACGCTCACGACGCCGGCGTTGCGGCAACCCCGACTATAACAGCAACTGGCACAGCGAAGCTCGGAGCAATCCTGAGCGGGAGCACCAACAACCAGTGCAAAGTGGAGGTAAAGCGAACAATCGTAACAGAAGCGACCTGCGAGGACACCGCCGGCAAACTAACAGCAGCAAAGACAATAGGCAATTTATTCACTAAAGCAAGAAGCATCAAAACAGTACCGGCAGCAAGCCTAAAAGCCAGGGACCTGCAAGTGACACTAGAAGCCAAAGGAAACATAGACGCTGGCAGCGGCTGGACAGTAACAACCGACGCCAAAGCATGCGAAGACAACGGGTCGGCCGGGCCAGCCTCTAGCGCCACGAAAGGCGTGGCGCTAACGGCCCTAGCCCCAACCGGCACTCTAACCTACTCAACACTGGACCTAACGAGCGACCCAGGACAAGGCTCCGAAACCGACGGCGGAAACACAAACAACAAAGTCACATACCACATCAGCGACAAAGAATTGAGAGGAGCATTGCGCGCCGCTCAACAAGCCAAACCAGACCTACCGGCGCCAGTCAAAACCGAACAGATTACAACAATCGCAGGAACAGCTGCAGCACAAAAACTCGCAGCTGCGATTTCAAGGCCAGGGACTAAAACAGCAAAACCCAAAGCTGACGCAGACGAAATAGCGATGTTAATATTTAAAAAGAAGTCAGGAAGTATAGAAACAGACTTTTTAACACCATTAACCAAGGATAAGCTTTCAATCCCAACTGATGGCGAACCCATAACCGGCAGCACACAGCAACTCGCAACAAACAACTTCGACGCAGCTATGGCTTATTATTATAGCGAAAACATAAAAAAGGCAGCGGCGACCGCAGGAGGCAACCCCAAAGCAGGCGTTCAAGCAGCCGCAGGAGAAGACAAAACAGAAGAAAAGAAAGGCGGGGATAATAAAACAAACGCAGCCGATTGCACAGGCACTGAAGAAGGTATATGTGACAAGACAAAATGCGATTGGAACGCTGAGAAAAAACAGTGCAAAGTTAAAGAGGGAGCGGCTGTTATTTCAGCTGTAATAAAAGCCCCTCTTTTGGTTGCAGCTGTGTTTCTAGCATAACACTTTTAGTATTTTTGTTCATTTTTCAGAAATTTATGAAATTTTGATAAATTTGATATATTATAAAACTTCTTAACAAAAAGTGAAATCTTAAATTTGAACTAAATAAAATTTTTCTAAAATGTACGTCACAGCGTTCTATGTGTGCAAAAGATTGTACAAAAAAAAAGTAATATAATATTTTGGTTTTATGAATATCAGTTAGGATTGTGATAAAGTAGTGGATGTTATT
>NW_027123468.1:2586-8616 GCF_001457755.1 Trypanosoma equiperdum | reverse complement strand
ATAATAATAATAATGATGATAATGATAGAAGAGTGTTATGAGTGTTAGGATATAAAATATTATAATAAGAGCAATGATAATAATAATAATGATGATAATGATAGAAAAGTGTTATGAGTGTGAGGATATAAAATATTATAATAAGAGCAGCAATGATAATAATAATTATGATAGGAGAAGGGTAAGTAAAATAATAATTATTATATTTATTGGAGAGAATTGTGAGTGTGTGTATATACAAATATTATAATTATAGTTGTGGTGACGACTACATAGTGTCCAAAAAGAAGCATTTTAAAAAATGGTAGGGAATGAATGGAAGCAAGTGAGTAGTGAGTTAGTTAGTGAGAGATAAGAGATGGAGATATAACACCTGCATACTGAAACACAAAAATGACGATATATATCATTATACACGAGTAGATAATGGAAGTGTTAATGAAGGAGGGACATAACTAAGTGTATTTTGTAGACTCAGCAACTAAGTGGACCGCATAAACTGTGACAGAAAACCAAAATTAACGAAAGATAGCGGAGAAAGAAATGACAGGGTGCACGTTACACAGGCTCAGAACAAAAGAAAATACTGCATTAGAATGGAGTAAAGACGCCGCCGTATTTCACATGGAAATGGATAAATGCAACAGCAGGGGTAGTGACGGTTGTGTTTTTATGCAGTTGGGGATCTAGCGGTCAAACATTATGTCCAAAAGCCATCGTGTAACAATGTGGACCGAGCTATTTACTTTCACAGGGTTATTGGCAGGGTAGTGCATGATATTTTATAGTTGAGGCATAAAGATGTTTTTGAATTTTGGAAAGGAAGATAACTCAAACTCTAACGCTCTTCATTTCTATACTGCGAAATTGCAAGCAGCACCTGCTTTAAACATCCAATTTCTCCGACAAAAAAGATATACCTGGGTGTTTCCTTGTGCCACGTTTTCTTTATCCACAACTCCCTACAATCCAGCAGATATCAGTCACCACAGTCAGGGACCATGGCGCAACAACTAAGGCGAAAAACGATATACCAGCACATACACACGCAGGTGGCCAAACGGAGATGCACCAAGCAAGTATAGATGTGAAAAGTCTCTATGTCGCCTTATTTATAAGCGCAGTGAGATTCCGTTTTGCGACCGTAAACCCTTGAAAAACGGTGGTCGAGTTCACGCTACTATGCAAATTAGCGGCGCTAGCGGAAAAAAAACCCGGACACAACAGCCAAACCCTCAGACAACGCTGACCCTGACGACATAATGAGGCTAAATGTGGAAACACTTAAAAGAATAGAAGGAGTGCAGTGGGAGAAGGCGAACGAGTAGGAAAGAACAAAAAATATTATTTTAAAAACCGTATAAAGTAGGAAAGGGAATAGAATGCGCGAAGTTCAATGTGGAAACATAAGGATTAGCATAATCATACACGATAACACGCTGGAGAGTGAAATGATGAAAGAAATTTTTTTGAGTTTTACAGGCCAAACGTGATCGCCACAACTAAAAAAAAGAGCAGTACAAGTGGAAGGGGACTACCCGTACTATTTTCGACATGACAAAACTCGTCTAATAATGCATTTTTAAACGTAAATCACTATTATGGATAGAAATCAGCCTTATATAGAGAATGTGGCTGATAAAGGCTCATCAAATGTGCTTGAAAGTGCGTTTCTTTGTGAGGAAGTTAACTACTCCTAAACTAAACACAGTATCTAAGCAGTTGATTATTGTATCCAATGTTGCACAAACTACAAAGAAATGAAGCAAATTTAGAAAGAGGAACAGAAAATGCAAAACGCAAAAAAAACGTAAAAGGAAAAGAAAAAATTAAACTTTTATTTCAAATCATGATAGTTTAAGAAACTTCAGCGTTTGCGCCTTCTACAGACAAAAAGTTTGCAAAGGTATTGGATAGAAGCAAGCATTTCTGTGTTTCCTCAAGTGACGCATGTAACAAAAAATTAAAATAGCTTATATGGATAACTTACTAAGTTATAAGCCCCTTCATTTATGAGACACAATTGAATATTTTTTATAAAATGGAAACCAAGAAACTAAAACCATTTCCCCCAACTATTTCATCCCTTTTACAGTTTTCTGTATCGTTAAATTTTTAAAAATGGAAGCTCGCAAAAGGAAATGAAGATAACAGAGAAGGTTAGGCTACATGTGCACATAACTCATTCTATTAAAAGACTTGCAGGTTGAAAGAAAAAGCAGAAATATGGCTAAATGGTTTCTACAACGAAGCAGCGAAACAAAATAGCAACAATCCGCGGCCCTAATTTATCTTCCAGAGTGGAAAACGCTATTACTCAAGAGTTGCTGATAACGCATCAATAAGTAGCACAGATTCTGCGACAAACACTAAAGTTTACACAAAAATAGGTCAGATAAAAAAAACTGTCCTAGTAAATGAACTGATTCTTAAAGACGTGATGGTGAAAGGCTGTAGACATTCAGCAGCAAAGAACTGTGCCAGCGGTTCAAAAATTGAAAATATAATATTCGGAAAAGACAGTGATGGAAAACAGTAAAAAATAACGACAAACACGGACGAATGAGTAGGGTTTATTTTATAACTAATGGGAATTATATTCAAGGAAAATAAAGAATAATCTTGACGCAGAAATTCGATAAATATGAGAGGTCAGCTGCGGTCAAAGAGCGTACAACTAACTCAGGTCAAGCAGCACGAAAAAACAAAAGAAGCCACTCACTTTTCCCCATCATGACAACGAACATGTGATCCGTCCAACCCAATCACATTCCATGTACACAGCACTAAAACTGGAAGGCGCTGTGAAGCCAAAAACCATCAACCTCGTTAACAAACAGACCAACTTAACTCAAAACAAGTAAATCTAAACCGAAGGCTAACCAGCACCCAATGTCTTCACTAGCGACGATACTGGCCCTTACCGCAGTAGTTGCGCCTTTCATCACGGCCAACATAGCAGTGGATAACAATAAACAGGAATTTGCAGCCCTCTGCACATTTATTAAACTAGCGCGGTCGACAGTAATAACTCCAGAAGTTGGTAACTCAGAAGACGCGGACTATATCAAAATTCAAAAGTTTAACATGTCGGCTGCACAAGACGACTGGAAGAAGCGATTTTACACAGGAAAGGGATCGCCCAAGTATCACAAAACCGTCCCACCAAACGCGCTGAAACCCAACAATTGGAAACAGCGATGGTCAGCACGGCAAGTGGCGGTCGAGAAGATCCAATCGAGCCAAGGTGCGGACGAGGTGAAGAACACACCTTTTAGCAAACTGACAGAAGAACAAAAGACCTGGGTAAGACCTCAACTAAATCAAATTGCGAGCAAGAAGCTGCCCTAAAAGAACTAGCACAGGAGCAAGCTGACACCAGAACTGCGCTAGACCCGGAGATGGTGACAAAGACGATACAGGCAGCTGTGTACGGAGTTAGCGGCAAAGCAGAATCGGCGCTAACAAACCGACGACATCTGGGGCGGCGACATGGCTGGAGTAAACCGGCAAACCGCCTGTGAAGTTTCGGACGCTAAGAATAGGGCAAAAAGCATACTAGGCATAGTAGCTTGCGTTTGTATAGATAACCAGGTCACAGCAGTAGCGGGCGCATGCCACCACACGCACACAAATACAGAGCAGTGGCCAACAGCTAACGGTTCGCCGACAGCACAACACATACTCGCCACGATAGCAGCATGCCCACCAGGGGAGAAACTCCAGCTATCATCGGCCGTTGTCCAAAACACGCTAGCGAGCCTAGTCAACCTAATAACGGTCAGAGGCGACGACGGCTATTTAGGGGCATACAAGGCCGGTCAGTGCGATGGAGCCAACACCAACGGACTATGCGTCAAACTAGCAAACTACAAAACAGCTCAAGCCGCGGCCTTAGCGAACATACCGTGGTACAAGCACATGTTAACCCTGCGAGGCCAACTAGAGCGGCGCGAGACAACAATCGAACGGACACGGCTTAACAAACAACTAATGGAAAGCGAACTAGCAAAGGCCCTTCAACTCGGTGAAGCTGCCCTCACCTACCAAATACCAAAGAGCAATAACGCACAGGAGCAAGACACAGGTCACGCTAATCAGGGTAAAGCACAACAGCAGAGGAAAGAATGCGACACTATAAAAAAAGCAACTGAGTGCAAAGAAAAGCAGCAAAAATGCGAGTGGAAAAACAAAGATGCCAATAAAGGTCCTCACTGCCAATTGAATGAGACAAATGTAGAACAACAAGCGACCCAAGCAGGGACAGGAGCTGCCGCAGCAGGCCCAACTTGTGCTAGCCATACTGACAAAACTAAATGTGAGGAAGAAAACAAGGGAAAATCTAGTCCTGTTTGTGGCTGGAGAAAAGGTAAAGATAATGAACCTGATAAAGATACAGAAAAATGCCGAAATGGTAGGTTTATAGCAAGCAAACAATTCGCCCTCAGCGTGGTTTCTGTTGCTTTTGTGAGCTTGCTTTTTTAAAATTTCCCTCTTTTAAAAAGAACTTTGCTATTTGATATATTATAAAACCTAAATAAACTTAAAAATAATTAACTTATTTTGAATTTCTGCGCGTGTAATTTTTTTTGATAGCTAAAAAATTCTCCTTTTTTCCTGTTTTATTTTTTTGAATTTTTAGGGTTAGGACTTTTTTAGGTTTTTTAAATTTTTCATTTTAATTTTTTCTCCAATTTCTAATTTTTAATATTTACAAATTTTTAAATTTTAGTTAAATTTTTCCTGTTGAATTTTTTTGTTTAGCAAAAAAAGCCACGTAAACAAAAAAGGAAGAGAGTTGGGTAGGTGGGTGGGTAGGTTAGTTAGGGAGGTTTATCAGGGTTCCGGCTAGGCTAAGAAATAGGTTTAGGCGTAGGATTAGGGTTGCTTGGTTAGGGTTATTTTTTGCTAATTTTTTAAATTTTTTAGTCGCGCATCGGCTGTTCTATTATGCATAACCTAACGTTTATTCGCCCAAAGCCGTGAAGAGGCGTTTTAATTTGTTTTTTCAACTCAGAAGCCAGCTCTATTTTTAAAATTACTTTCTTTTTTTTGAATTTTTATGGTAAGTTTTTTAGGATTATTAGGTATTAAGATTTTTAATTTTTTTATTTTTGTGAATTTTTGATTTTTTTCAGTTTCAGTTTTTTTTTGCTCGTTTTTTAGATTTTTCTTTGGTTTTTATGTTTCTTTTTTACGTTTCCATTTACCGTTTTTGATTTTTTTCCAAATTAAAATTTTTTTTAAAAACTCTAACCGCACTTTTTAAAAAAACAAAAAGACGGCTTATCCGGGTTCGGTGTTGAGGGTTAGGTTTAATTTTCCTCTTCCTTCTAAGTTCTTTTTTTTTACTAGAAATGAAGCGTCGCAACTTTTGATCTTTTTTATTAGTGATAGAGCGGCTGTTTTGTTATGCGGACCCTAACCCTTATTCTCCTCAAACAGTGCAGTGGATTTTAATTTTTTGGCGGTACTTTTTGCGTTTCTTTTCAAAAAAATTAATTTTTACGTTTTGAGAATTTTTGAATATTTATTTTATTTATATTTTTTTGGCGCGTCTTTCAGTCCCCTTTTTCTGTTTTTTTTACTTTTTACACTTTTAGAATTTTAATTTTTCTTTTTTCCCCCTGTTCTAACGCCCATAATCTGCGCTGCGATAGACATAATCAAAATTGTTTTTTTACCGCCACGCGGCCTGCCTCCAGCAACCCGCAGGCCGAAATTATCAAGGCAGCAATGCTTATGCACCTTCACCCACAATCCCCCGACAAAGAATGCGAGCAACACAAAGACAATAAAAAGGCCTGCATAGGGGCGAAATGCAAATGGAAAGGAGGGGACAGCGAAGACAAAGGGGAGTACGAAGTAGATGAAACTAAAGTTACAGAGCAGACAAAAACAGCGGCAGGAACAGGAGATCAAACCTCAAAATGTACTGGCCTAAAAAGCAAAGAGAAATGCGAAGCCGTGCAAGGGACAGCTCCCCCTGTCAAAAAATCTGTTTGCGGATGGAGCACTTACGAGGATGGT
>NW_027123468.1:1759-2576 GCF_001457755.1 Trypanosoma equiperdum | reverse complement strand
TAACATTTGATACATTTTAGCATTTTTTAAAAACTTTTCGAAATGTGTGAGTCTTTAAAAATATGAAATCTGTAGTAAAATGTGCATATGAGTTACCTATGGGTGAAGATAGTAGGTTTACACAGCATGGATATGAGCGCTACTCTAATTTGGTATATTTTGTTCATTTTAAGGATCTTAGTTGGTGCTATAATAATAATGATAGGGAAGTGTTGTGAGTGTTTATATAGTAGAATTATAATGATACTGTTGGTTAAGGCTAAAAGGACATCTAAAGTGGTAAAACTTAAGATAATGTCCGAGGTGCAATTGTAGTGAAGGAGTGAGAGTAATTAGAATGACACAAGTAATATTATTAAGGAAAAAAGAGAGAAACGAGAGAAGATGAAATGAACACAATTTCAATCACGAAATTTAATGTGCTATCATCATACAAAAGGTAATGACTGAGCGAAAGATAAGAAAAAGACATAGTCCAGTGTTTAGGACAAATATACTCTCTACGTTATCCGCAGAAAAATCAAAAGAATATGGAAGAAGAAAAAATACATCAGGGAGAAGTTGAATTGTTGAAGATGCTTAATATTTTACAGAAAAATGTACAGATACTATTGCAGAGGTGATGATGAAGAATGTTTTTTCAATTTAATTGCGGATTGTAATTTTAAATAACTAAGGTTAGTATTCCTATTTTCATGGGGGGAAGTAGTGTTTTTAATATAGGGTGTGATTCAAAACTGTACCGAGGTTATTTTAATGTGACCGTGGAACCGAGTTCGTATAACTTTTTGAAACCGGCGGAAATTGTAATTTGACA
>NW_027123468.1:924-1749 GCF_001457755.1 Trypanosoma equiperdum | reverse complement strand
TTAATTGCGGATTGTAATTTTAAATAACTAAGCTTAGTATTTCGATTTTCATGGGGGTAAGTATTGTTTTTAATATAGGTTGTGATTCAAAACTGTAGCGAGGTTATTTTAATGTGACAGTGGAACCGAGTTCGTAGAACTTTTTGAAACCGGCGTAAATTGTAATTTGACTCTTAAAAAGATTAACACTACGCAGCCAAAAAGCGCACCTAAAATCCTTTTTGTGATTTATCCAGCGGTAATTATCATAGCAATCTCACGAAGCGGGGTCTCTGAGCCAAACTATCTGCAGCAGAAAGAGACACCAGAAACAGCGATGACTTCACTAGGAGTTACAGCTGTTCTCTTTATAAAGATAGTTCCAAACAAAAAAGCTCTAAAGAACAACTTCGGAGTTAAAAATTCGTCATAAGGCACTCTTTGTGAGGCAAAAACGCCGCTAGAAAACCGGGTAAGTGGAGTAGTTTACCATCTGCAGCAAATAACAGCAGTAACTGTTAAAGCAGCGACTGAAACAGGACAAAACCATATTTTTTCAGCTATAAGCAAAGGTTACCACAAAAATGAAAACAAAGACGGTTCTCCATAATATCTCACAACCCTCATCAGAAACAACATCGACACGCCCAGAACGTTCGACGCCCTCAACGGCATAAACCTTGTACGAAAGGTAACCCACCAAAAAGACAAAATCGACAAATTACTAAATGTAACTGGACACATAAAAAGGGACAAGCGGCTTCCTGCCACCAAACACCACAAATAACAACAATATTTCGTACAGATGCAACCAGGGCGCTATAGCGTACAAGAGAAAGCTGCAGA
>NW_027123468.1:372-911 GCF_001457755.1 Trypanosoma equiperdum | reverse complement strand
TCGCAGTTGCGAGCATTACCATGGAAAACAGCAGATTATAACCACCTCTAAACAAAAGGTATGCAAATACAGCTTTCTGCATAACCACGTTTAAAAGTACGCAGCGATACTAATGTCAGATGCCGATGACAGAAGCAGGTAGGTGGCATTTAGGGGTAGTTATGTGAACTAAAAGATTTAGAAGCTTGTAGTCTAAAAAAACAGCGACGAAACAATCAAGCATAACTAATCAGACCGACTAAGAGACATATTTTTTCAGAAGCTAATTTACCTGCACAACTTCCGGCACCTACAAACAATAAGCTATCGATATTAGATGGAAAAATAGCACAGATGCTGAGAGAAAAACACTAAATTTTACCACAGTCTGTGTAATTAAAGAACAGTCACTACAACCGGACCTTATTATCAGGCATCTAGCGCCAGCATCGACTCAGCAATAGATAACACTAGACAAAGCAGGCATAACACGGTACAAGCATAGGATGCGCTCAGACACAGGATATATACATAGAAACAGTTAGCGTGGCGAAAAGCAC
>NW_027123468.1:0-362 GCF_001457755.1 Trypanosoma equiperdum | reverse complement strand
CATCGACTCAGCAATAGATAACACTAGACAAAACAAGTCGAACCCGATGAAAGCATAGGATGCGCTCAGACACAGGACCAAGAGAGAAAGGCACATGGTGCGACGAACCGCGGCAACAAAACCTTGCAAGGCCCTTTATAAAAAGCAACGAAAACTTAACATCTTCAGACCGCGACAACGAGATGCCGCAGATAATTGCCGCACCGTGCAACAAAGGTGCAACACCAAAAACCCATACCTTCCAACGGCACTATAAGAATGAGCGAAACGCAGTAACAACCGCAGCTTCGTCTTCCCTAAGATTCGCTCCAGGAACCAAACCAGTAATAATGCTTCGGTTTTTATTCCTGATGTCCTCCAGC
>NW_027123134.1:0-1304 GCF_001457755.1 Trypanosoma equiperdum | reverse complement strand
AGAGGTGAGCGAGACGCGGGAAAAGCAGGTACTATCTGCCCTCAGCGCCTCTAACGTGGCGTTACTCTACGGTCGCGCCGCTTTTGCTAGTCCTCATGAGTTAGAAGTCAGTAGCCGCGAGGCAAAGGAGTACCGAACGGTGACGGCTGATTATTTCATCATCGCCACAGGTTCTGTCCCTGTCACGCAGCCACATGTGCCCGTGGACCACAAGAACGTGGTGACTTCCGATGACCTTATGACGTTACCGCTGCCAAAAAGCATGGTAGTGGTGGGTGGCGGCGCGCTTGGCAGTGAATTCGCGATGACATACGGCAGGCTTGGTAAGACCAAGGTTTTTCTACTAGACAAGAAGGAGCGCATAATGCCGAAGGAAGATGATGATGTGGCAGCAACGATACAGAAGGGAATGGAAAAGCATGGCGTAGAGGTGCACCAAGATTGCTTGCTGTACAGCTTACAATCACTGACCAAAAGTGAGAGTGATGGCCAGGAGACACCAAATGACGGCACCTCGGGGAATGGAGTTCGCTATACCATCATGCACCGCAAGACACATGAACTTCAGACGTACGAAGTGGAGCGGGCCCTCATCGTGACTGGGCGCCGACCGAATTACTTCGGACTGGGCCTACGTAATACTAACTGCGAAGTGCGCGACGGGGTACTTGTGCTAGACGAGTTTGGCAGGTGTGTAAACCAAAAACACATTTACGCCGTGGGAGACGCAACAGGTCGTGACAGGTCAGTGAGTATGGGCGAAGCGAAGGGGCGGTTGGCAGTAGATCATATATACAGTTCACACATAACGGAGCCGCTTCACCCCGACCATTCCAGAATTGTATTCCTAGACACTGCCGTAGCTTCCGTGGGAAAAAACGAAAAGCAGTGCAGAGAAAAAAATGTATCGTATGTAGTGGCCAAGTATGGGTTTGAACTCTGCAGTCGCAACGTGGCTGCAAGCAACACCGAAGGGTTTGTAAAAATACTCGCGAGTAATGACAGTAAAAAGACGCTTCTCGGCGTTCACGTAGTGGGATGGAGCGCAAGTACTATCGTAGAGTTCGCTACCGCGGCGATTCAACGTAAACAGTCGGCATACGAGCTGAGTGAAATGCTCACAGCGTACCCATCCGTTTCACAAGCATTTCTAGAGTGCTTGCGCGTCATATTGGGCACATCCATGTTAAAACCTGGTACATTCCCCGGTCTCGTCTGCAATACATGGACTCCGTCTGACTGTGAGCGAGGTCGGGGCTATTGTTCGCTGGGAAATGCTCAAGGCGGTGGCAAACAATAGGTGG
>NW_027124695.1:46894-56687 GCF_001457755.1 Trypanosoma equiperdum | reverse complement strand
TGTGGAGGTTCTCAAGAAGTTTGGTCTTGCGTAATTCACATGGGATTCACCGAGAAGTCTCTGCCGTAGAAGCGTGGCTGAGGTGCCGTCTGAAAGGTCTAATCTCTCTCTAATTTTGTTCATTTACTACTCATTTCTTGTTTCAAAAAGAAAAAAAAAGAGACGATATTTTTGCTTGTACGGTTGCTTCACCCAGCAACTGTGGCACCATCGTTGGTTGCGGGTCCTGCACTGATGATTTGCTGCGTGTCGTATCTGGATTTTCTTTCTTCTCACTCTTCTCGTCTATTTTCCTAATTTCCCTTTGTTGGGTAACGGTGGCATCTGCACTTTGCTGTGCTTTTTTTTTTTGGGGGGGGGCGTCACCTGTGTACACCTCGAGGTTTTTTTGTGTTTTAGTTCGAATATTTTTGGTGCTTCCTTATCGAAGGGACTCGTCTGACCACGACAAAAGAGTTGTAGTTTTTTTTTTTTGCAGAAGTAGGAAGTGGAGTGACGAGAAGGACTAGTGCGTTCAGATGGAAAATAACGATACGACTCCATCCAATGCCAATTGTACTAGGGGCGATGGTGGTGTAGAGCGTGCCATGACTTGGGAGGAGTACAGAAAGAAATATGTGGAAGAGCAGCGGCGTAGGTTTCGGTTGCATCAACAGGGCATCAACAGAAATGATGGAGAAGGCGGGGCTATTAGCGAAACAAATGCAAGTGCTCAAGCCTCTTCACTACCTTTACAACAGCCGACTCCTCAGCCAAATGCTCCGGAACAACAGCAACAGCAGCGGGAGGAGGAGGAGGAGGGGGCGGGACAGCCAGTGCCACAACTGGTCAGAGCGGCACTGCGCCGAGGATTGACCCACTTTTTGAACGAAGAAACGGTAATTCAGGGCCTCCGAGTTGTGGGACGGGCGGCGCTGGCGAGCGTACTTGTCTTTCGCTCTTTCAGTGTCTATAACGTTTTTGTGATGCTCGGGATTTACATGGGATGGTGCTTGCTAAAATTCATGTTTTCCTCTGTGCGTGTGGAAGGGTCGAGTGAAAGGAAGAGAAATCAGGGAAGGGAATCCGTTCAACCGGAGGGAATCAATCCTGAAGGGACGGAGCCTCAAGCTGCACAAGCGGTTCAGCGTGTGACACCAGTTCGTAAGCTCCTTTATGTGATAACTCGCTGCGCCACCTCCTTTGTTCTAAGCATATCTCCAACATATTCGGTGGAGCAGTTGGAGGCAGAGTTGGTTGCAGATGGCATAGTGGATCCTCATCTACATGTGGACTAAACAAAAATGGTTGTACCTCCATTGCAACTGTAACACCCCATGACTGAAGCGCCATGCAGTTGCTTTTCATTCACTTCTTTTCTGTGCTCCATGTATATATATATATATATATATATATATGTGTATGTGTGTGTGTGTGTGTATGAGTTACGTATTGTTGAACCGCATTTTGCTTTTCTTTGTGCTGAAGGGTGGAAGCGGCATTCGAATAATGAGGTGGCGAGTAAGGGTGGACGGGTGCAAATGGTGTTTGGAAGGAGAAAAAAAAAACAGTGTCTCTATTATCTGCCTCTACTATCTTTACCTCCTCTCCTTCTTGCTGCGTCTGGTCGGATGTGTTGGGTCCCGGTTGTTGCCGACAATTCCATGATGCTAACGATGATTGCATGTCATCTGCGTGGATGTATTTTATTTTTCCTTTGTCGCTTCACCCTTTTCACTCTATCAACTCCCTTCGCTGTCGCATGGCGTAAAGAGACAAGCAGCCACAAGACGACACAGACAAGAAGCTAGCGAGCCTGTTCGTGTTTTTTTTTCCGTGGGTTTGAAAGGCGTGTGCGTGGAGTGACCTACGACGTTGGGTATTCATTGTTGTACTGTGAAAGAAAAGAAAAAAACTTGCAGGGGATGTCCCTCATTACTTCACCGGGCGATGCGGGGTTTGGGGTACTGCTTCTTTCCTTTGTTTGTGCATCAACGGTACTAATATTCTTGAAATTAGCTATTCGGAGAAGACAGCACTTAAAAGAGGCGGCGCCCCCAACCATTTTTATTCCCCGTGGTTACACGGTCGAGGAACTTAGTGAGTATGATGGTGTGAAGTCGCCGCTTGCTTTTGTCGGGGTGCGGGGCATTGTTTACAACGGTGCCACTTCTTTTTACGGAAACAATGCGCCTTACAACGCATTTGCGGGTAGGGATAGCTCGCGCCACTTTGCGAAAATGGATGTGGGACGGCAAGAAGCGAACATGGATTGGACGACACTTAGCCCATCACATATGAAAACTCTGATTGAGTGGGAGGCATTGCTGCGTAGTAAGTATGAGGTTGTGGGTTGGATTGTACCATCCGACAGTTTCTTTAAGAAGGATGAAAATTTAGCCTAATGATTCATCTGTGTGAAGGACTTTGTTTCCCGCTTTCACATTCAGTGCCCCACACGTAGGTATGAGCTACACGTGCATAAATACCTCTAGAGAGGAGTGGCTAACGCTGACGTGCAGAAGGTACGTGTGTGAAATGGATTTATTGGACAATCAAGTTACCGTGAGCCTGCCTGTTAACCCGTAGTAGGTAGTTGCGGCTGCCACTGGCAGCAGAAGATCCTCCCACTTGCTGTTGTAATTGTGGTAGTATATTTTCTTTTCGCTGCAGCGTCATTTGCCTGATTTCTTCCACGGCATCTGTGCCTCGCCGAGTCCGCCGGACTGCCGACTCTTTGGACATGTGCTGGCCTTTTCCTCTCGCTCTTACCTGGCAACACGAAATAACTCTCTTCCCTCCCCTGCTGCGCATATGCACACACACACACACACACACAAAGAAAAAAAAGTAAAACAAAAACAAGGACGGTACGGAGAATTCGGGTTTCCCCCATCGACTTCTTCGGCTCCTTCGCAAATTCTTTCTGAGAACCCGGTTGGTGCGGGAAATAAGCTAACAGTATATGCGCCCCAACTCGATGCTCCCAAACATTCCAAGAGACGTTTCCCCTCACGTTGTAGCGAACAATAAAACTTCTCCACGGAACACTCCTCACCACCCGGCACTTGCGGGGGTTGGGGGTCTTCCCTCCACACTTGTGGTTACTAGCGGAGAGGAGTTAACGGAGGAATCAAAAACATACACGCCCATCATCACTGCTTTGCGGGAGCGAGTTGCCAATTTGGAAGAGGCGCTACTTACTGCCTCCCGTTGTCTGGAGTTGGCAAAGTCTGTTGATGAGAATAACGACAGCTCCACACGTAACGCCGGGGTGCATCAGCAATACTTTTGCGTTGATGAGGAACCATCACAGAATGGCGGCAACGAACTGATTAGCACCCGTGATGTAAACCTTACGGCAACATGGCCGCAAAAACTGCCCTCATGGTCACACGGAGAGAAGTTTCAGAAGTATAGGAAGGATATAACCAGCTGGTTTGGTTGCAATGAAAAACTAGTGGTTGACAGTTCCCCTGCGACTGAGATGGACGGGTCTGAGGAAGTAGTGGTGGTGCCGTGTGGTGGAAACGGGGGCGCCAGTACCAGTTGGAAGGTGCCAACGTCCTCCAACCTCCATGTTGAGCCGGTTATTGTGATAGATGTCACTGGCTTTGTGATGGCAAAAAGGGAGGCGGAGGCCAGCGCCTCGGCTGGTCGTACCGGTAACGAGGAACTGAAGGATGATCTTACCGTGATTATTCGTGAGTTGAACGAAGAAAACGAGAGACTTCGGGAGGAGACTGCCGAGGTGGTTGTTAAACTAAGCGAGGAGAACAAGAAGCTGAAGGAAGAGACTTCCGAGGTGGTTGTTAAACTGAGCGAGGAAAACGAGAGACTTCGTGAGGAGACTGCCGAGGTGATCTACAAACTGAGCGAGGAGAACAAGAAGCTGAAGGAAGAATCGAGTGAATTGGCTCGGCGTGTGGAAGAACGGGTAAAGCAGCGGCAGGATGAATCTGCTCAGGTGCCGTGGGATCTGACCGATGAGGAGGGCACAATACTCGGCAGACCCCCTGCGATGTGGCCGCCTTTGAGCGCCGCTATCCAGGAGGACCAATGTCGAGAAGCACAATTGGCGACGCTGCAAAACAACTTGAAAAATGCCGAGAGTAAACTTTCAGTCCTTCAGCAAGAGCGTGATGCAGCCCTTTCCGCAAGTAGTGATGCTGAGAAGTCGCTTGCATCGTTACGAAAGGATAATGCGGCGTTGAGGGCAGAGGGCGTGCGGTTGCGAAGCGAAATGGAAAAAGCAAAAGATTTGATCTCCCAGTTAGAAACGGGGCTTAGTTCATGGTCAAGTAAGGAACGTGAGCTGCAGCGTCTTCGCATTTTGATGCGGTTCTCGGAGCTTAAGAAAGACAGCGACAGACTACCTGATGTCCTCGGGCAGGTACAGCAGCTCGAGGAGGAGCGTGGCCGCTGGTTGGAGGAGAAGAGGCGTTTCCGTGACATGATTGAAAGATACCAGCGCCGCCTGGAGGAACTCGAGTGCGAGTGTAACGTTCTCAAAGAAGGCAAGGCAGTATACGTTGAGGCGGAGAAAAATGCGGGGAGCTCCCCGGTTGGGCCCTCGCCTGGCGTGTCGAGTTCGTGCGACTCGATGTCAGGTGGGCGTGCCCCTGCCGAGCGCACATCGGACTCAGGTCAACCACCCAGCGAAGGCAGTAGTAGCAGTGTTAGCACTGTTCAGATATTAGAGGTGAAGCCGCAACATCGGCCACAGCGTCCCGCAACTGCCATGGTAGGAGAAAAACGACTGTCTGGAAGTGCGGCACTGAACTTGAGGAGACTTCAAAGCGTTACTGAAAGGCCGCGCTCCAGCAGACCTGTACTTTCCATCAACAAGATATACACAGCCGCCGCAAATGCCAGCACCAACAGAAGCCCAAGGCTCAGGAAGCTGCTCAATGACGTGACATCTTCAAGAAAGAAGAGGCGGTCCACAACCTACTGATTTCGTCACGGATGTAGTTTGTATATACCTTCAATGCGAGGGTTGTCGTTGGTTTCGTTTTTTTTGTTTTTAATCCTTCCTTTCACTTTTTCACGCTGCCATGGTCAGCTTACCTCACCCCGACAGGTGGAAGGGCATGTCAATGTATCAGTGTGCTGCCCGTGCCTTCGGCTATATGTACGAATACACATATTTATTTGTTTGATCATACGCATTGTTTTTTCTTTTGTTTTCCGACCGGTGAGGTTCAGTGGGAAAACGAAAAAGCAATATATATATATATTAAAAAACGGGTCCCTAGAAGCAAAATTCAGAGTGGAACGCTTTGCAGTAGACCAAAAGGAAGAAATACGCGCTTGCGTACTTTCCCAGTCTTGTAGATGAGTTCTCAACATCACTTTTTTCTTTGAAAATCTTCTATTTGTTTCAAGTAAAAATTTTCATTTCCACCCTGAGCCCCGTTGGTTGTGCTACGGTACCTTACTCTTCTCTTCCTCTTAGTATATTACTACTTCCACGCATTTCTTCCCGATGATCCTTTTTTTTTTTTTTAAAAAGGAATACACCTACCGTTATTTCTTACCCCCTTTCAGTGAATGTTATCAAAACTAAGCTAAGGCATTAATACCGTTAATACCGCAAAACGCTATACAAGAAAGGCCTCCACTAGCGAAAAGCAGATATCGTAAGTTTAAAAGGAAAAAGGTGTTGCGAAGTGTATAGCAAATATATTGTTGTGGGAGGCACTAGCCGGTTTGACATGGTGAGGAAGTCAGTAGAAGAAAAAGACAAAGAACAGCCACATGTTCAAACTTGCGGTAACTTCAGTCGAACACAATCGACCTAGGAAACTACACCTTCCCCCTTTTTTGTTTTAGTCTACAAAACCATTTATATTCGTGCACTTGGCCGTCACCAGGCCCTGGGCCACACATCCTCTGACTCGTATCTTTTCCTCTTTCACTTATGTGTGTATGTGTTTCATTGGTCGTAATTTTACCCCTCTTCTATAGCTCAAGAAGTGTTGTAGTGCACATTAAAGCCGACCGCATCTGTTGGTGTGCTGCATTTGTGTTCGTGCCCTTCCTTTGACGGCAATGAGCGGCAGTGCAACTACGGCTCTGGCCCCTCATGAGTATCGTGAGCAGTCAGAGGCCGGTGCCAATCTGTCAGATTGTGTATTTCAATCAACAGCGTCTGTAGAGGTTGAGAGCGCATCTGGTGCAATTGTTACTCACAGGTTAGTGGATGAGGAGTCGGGCATGCGGGCAGATGCCAACTCTCGCTGCGCTAATGGGACTGAAATGCCTGAAGTAGCCCATGTTAGCGATGAGTCTCGTGTAGATGCTGCAGAGGGCGTTGCGCCTCAAGTCTCCATGAAATTGGATCAGAGAGCGGATCAAAACTGCACAGATGCGGCGGAACGTTCTGGTGGTGCTGTTTTAACTCAACCTAGTGGCGGTGGGTGCGGAACAGGCAAGAATGCCAATGATCCAGCCATGGTTTCATGTGTAGCGGCGAAAGACATGCTTGAAGTGAAAATGGGTAAGAAGACAATGGGACGGGCAGATCCCGTACATAGTGCGGGGCTTAGTGCCATTATGCGTCCTCGTTTGATGACTGTGGCCCGTAGAGGGCAGGCAGTTGCATCTTCCCTTTCGACTGAGTCTCTGGCAGTGCGTGCTGCTTCGTCGACCAAAGATGGTCATGGTGAGCGAGTTGCAACTCACGTGAATGCCACAACCTCCGATGTTGTAGGCGCTGCATCAGATATCCAGTCTAATAGTGTGCCAAGTGCAGAACCACGGTTGAGTGGCCGGCATAATGATGATGAATCAAAGCAATCTAGTACAGGTATGCATGTCGCTAATCACAATAACCACGATCATCGTAGGCAGGATGCATTTGCACCCCAAGTACGTTCTTCAGGTGTTGTTACTACTGTTTCTACTGCTATTACCAATGCCGTCCCAGTGCCTGCGAATGTTACTTTCACAACGTGGGCTTCCAGCGGTAGGAACCCTCGTCCAATAGTTGCTCTTAGTGTTCATCTGTCTGAGCTGTATCGGCGCATAGATGAGTTATGTTGTCAACAAAGAAGGATGGCAGAACCAGAGCCAAAATACAATGATGGCTTCGATGACAAGGAGGGACATTACTTGGTTCTTTATGGTGAGGAGATACTCAATCGGTACACTGTGCGTGAGTTACTGGGGAAGGGTAGTTTTGGAACTGTCGTTCGATGTTTTGATGCGAAACGACAGAAGAATGTTGCACTCAAGATAACTCGTCGTGGACTTAGTTTTCGAGCGCAGGCGGAATTGGAGTTTGACATCCTCTCGGGCCTGAACGGAAATCCCCGTCTCAATAACCTCGTTGTGAAGTTATTCAAGGCGTTTAATTGGCGGGGACACCTTGTCCTTGTATTTGAACTGCTCACCTACAACTTGTATCAACTCATCAAGCACACGGGTTACCGTGGAGTTGGACCTCGTGTGGTGCGGAAGTTTGCCTTTCAGTTGGTCCAAGCTCTACGTGAGCTGGAGGAGGCGAAGCCCAGTCCAATCATTCACTGCGACATCAAGCCCGAGAATATACTGCTGAAGTATCCCAATCGCAGCAGCATCCGCCTCATTGATTTTGGCTCCGCAACTTATACCAACAATGTTATCCATCGTTACATTCAAAGTCGTTATTATCGCAGTCCTGAGGTTATTTTATACTTGGAATATGGAACTGCGATTGACCGATGGTCATTAGGCTGTGTGCTTGTTGAGTTATATACGGGGTTACCGCTATTTGATGGGAAAACAGAGGCAGCACAGCTTGCACGTTTTGAAGCTCTGCTTGGCCCCGTGCCAGTTGATATGTTGGAGTCATCACCGAAACTAAATGGATTTTATGAAAAAGTGGGTCGGAACTACAAATTAAAGGAGCCTCTTCCGCCGCATCGGTCCCTGAAAGCCGTTCTCGGTCTTATGGATGGTGCCACTCCTCAAGAAGCTCGCAGGATTCCATTGGAAGATGAGGTGGAGGACGCCCTTCAGTTATATGACTTTGTTAGCCGCCTTTTGCGCTACAGAGCCTCTGAGCGCATGAGTTGTGAGGAGGCATTACGTCACCCCTTTTTAGAACCGATGAAGCGATGAAATTAGCTGGCAATTACTCCAAGCGCCTATCCCATGTCAGATGTTGATATGAGAAGAAAACAAAGGTGATGAAGTAAGAAATGGATGCGATCGGTAAGGGAAGTGAGAGAAAGCGAAAGAGAAAGAGAAAAAAGAAAAGAAGGAGAGGGTGAAAGCGTCACTTCGTTTATGATTGCCCAGGGCTGAGAGTAACAACAGCAGCAACAAAGTAATAAACACCGATGCTAACGAACGGGTGAAGGGAGTTGTTTGGGAATCTGATGAGTAAAGAGAGGATGAGGAACGCCGGCGGTGAAATAAAAAAAATGTCTGGCAGCTGCAGGGTGACTTGAAGTGAAAAAAAGAAAAAAAGAAAAGCAAAATAGTACCCATCCAATATGCGTTCCCTGGGAGTCTGAGTGAGGGGTGAGGAGAGGAGAGGAGAGGAGAGGAGAGGAGAGAGGAACTCCATAATTGTTGGTTTTCTTTTGTTTTTTTTTTTTTTTTTAAAGGAAAACCCCCTCTTATATTGCCGTTGCGTATCACTGGCTGATAAAGATTTTGTGTCGTCAGGTTGGTTCAATGCTGTTTTTTTTTCCCCCTTTCCTGCCCGCATCTTCGATCCTGTCGGCGGTCACTTTCACTTTTGCTCTCACTGTCGCTTTCGTTTTTTTCTTTTCTTTTAAGGGTTCGTCACATTAACCACTGAAAAGGAGCAATCCCTGTATGAAGAATGGCTGCCTTCCTACTGTTATCATAATTGTTATTGTTTGGAATCATGGGAAGAAAACATATGCGGGAGAAAAGGGATGGTAATACGGTAGTACACATCAGGGGCAAATAACTAAACAGCTGAGTTTGCGAAGTTTCTTTTTTTCTTTTTCTCTTTTTTTTTCCCCCCTCTCTCTCTCTCTCTTTCTAATTTATCCGTGAGTGGGGGTGATTATTGGCTTTCTTATATCAGCGATGGCTCATTGCGTGTTGATTAGTATTTAAAAAAAAAAAAAAAGCAAAAACAAGAAGAAAAAAAAGCTCGAGATCACCAACGGTAAACAAGCAATAAAACAAAACAGAAAAAATAAAAGTAAAAAAAAAATATATATATGATATTCAAACTCGGAAAGCGGAGGTCATGGACCACCCAAGCAACCGCAACAAAAGTAAAATAATGGAAAAAGAAGAAAAAAAGAAAGAAAAGATAGAAGGCGAAGCCAACAGGGGAAGTGACAGAATGAAACGTCTGACGAAACAAAAAAGATGAACTGAGGAAATAAAATGGAGACACAGAAGGGGAAATATATAAAAAGTGAAAGTGAGAAAAAAAGAAAGAAAAGAAGCCCTTCACGATGGCGGTGGAATGGATTGCAGTGAGTGGAACCTAAATAAATAAATATAAATATATATATATGTTTGTTTGTGGGTGTTTGTGGGTGTTTGGAAATAGCCAAACGATATCGAGCAGATGCTGAAAGGAAGTTGTCATGCAAATAAAGTGAAGGCAAATAACAAAGGAGAGGGAGCGAGGGAGGGAGAAAAAGAGAAAAAAAAAAAGAAAAAAGAAAAAAAGAAAATAGAAAGAGACATTCAAAGACGTAAAGCAGAAAACACAAAACAGAAAACAACAACAACAACAATACCATTAATAAGTGGGAGAAATGCGTAAGTAATGAAATGCGCCGTGGTCCTGCGTGCGAGGTCGTGGTTTCAGTGGTTGACCATTTTGTTTATG
>NW_027124695.1:45063-46870 GCF_001457755.1 Trypanosoma equiperdum | reverse complement strand
TTTTTTTTTTAAAAAATATCTGTCGTGGATGGGTTTCAGTTCGGCTAGTGCGTTTATATTTAGATATTTATGTTTTTTATGTATGCTTCATACATGTAAACATATATATATATATATATATTATTTTTTTTTTTTTGAAAGAAAATATATGTGCGTGCGCGGTGCCGACTGATAAGAAAAAAAAAAGAAAAAGAAAATTTATTAACATTACGAGCGTAAATTTCGACATTTTTGCGCCGTATTTGAGTGCTTTAAAGTTATCCATAGATTTCCATGCTTCCGGCGTGTGTGTGTGAGAGAGAGAGTGTGTGTGTTTTGTGTTTTGTGTTTTGTGTGCGTTATTTGGAGTATGCGGCCGCTACGCAGGAAGGTAGCTGGAACTTCTTTTTGTTTTTTATTTTTAAAAAGTTAAAAGTTAAAAAGAATCGGGGAGTGTTTAACCAAAAGCAAAGGGAAGGAGAGGAGAGGAGAGGGGAGGGGGCAAAAAAAAAGTTCGTTACGGCAGAAGAAAGAGAGGGAGGAAAGAGGAGGAAACTAAACATGAATGTCAGGTTTTGCTTCTTTTCATTTTTTAAATTTAAATTTCGCTGCCACAGTTGCGTGCCGTTTCGCTCATTATTTTCCTCTCGTTTTCCCATATATATTGATATATACATTTCTTATTATCACTATTGTTATCATTTTAGTGGTTTAAACCCCTTCTTTTATTCTTATTGTTATTATTACTTTCCTTTCCCCCATTCTTTTTCTCTACTGTTTGTCCTTGAGGGATTATATTAGTAACCCTCATACTTCGCCTTTTTCACTTTTATATGTTATATATAAATATATATATATATATGTGTGTGTGTGTGTGTGTGTGTGTAAGGTTACATAAATTTTAAATAATATATTATCAAATTTATTGTCCAAAATTTGTTTCTTTTCTCCCTTTAGTTTTCTTCCTACAAAATTTTGAGTTGCCCCTCCGAGTGGTCAGCACCGATACGTGGCCGCCTTTTTTTTTTTTTTGAATATAAATAAATAAATAAATAAATATATATATATATCTTATCTTTTTATTGTTTGGTCTTATTTGTATATGCTTCCATTCCATTCCATTCCCTTCACTCACCTGTCCTTTACCATCTAATTCAATCCAATCCGTTTCTTTTTTTTTTATATAAAATTATCATATCATCCTGCAGGCGTATATATATATATATATTTATAATTATTGCTATTGTGATCGATGTTATAAACGGCGAAAGGTGAGGGGGAAAAAACAACAACAACAACAACAAAAGAAAAAAAAGAAAAAGAAAGTGAAAAATTCCCATTATTGCCCAGGGTTGCAAGGTTCATGTGAGGGAGAGGAAAATTAATGTGTGTGCGCTTGTATATATATATATATATATTTATTTATTTATTCATTTATATAATGCATTTATATGTTTTTTCCCGTTATATTCAAATATATGTGTGAACGTGTTGTGTCTGCGGAAACAAACAAATAAACAAAAAAAAAGGGTGAGGGAAGAAAAAAAAAATGTCTGTGAAACACTCCCCCTTTTTCTTCTAATGTGTGCATTTGCATTGTCCGCTTAGATGCGTTGCCTGCAACTAGCACCTTTGCAGCATTTCATTCATTCATTCGTTTTGTTATTATTATCATCATTATTACTATTATTTAACTTAGCGGTTTTGGATTTACTTTACTTTTCTTTTTTCCTTCCCTTTTGTGTATGTTTATTTTACCTTTCTTTCATCGCACTGACTTGTGCCAAAGCCTTTTTACCGTGTCCGGTTGTTATTATTATCATCATCA
>NW_027124695.1:11148-45053 GCF_001457755.1 Trypanosoma equiperdum | reverse complement strand
TCTTTATTATTATTATTATTATTATTATTATTGCGCTTCCCGAGTTCTTTCGTGTGTACTTTTCCCACTTTAAGTAGTGACGTATCGCCTTCATTTTGCTGCAATATTCCCCTTTTTCCTTTTCTTTTCATTTGTGTGTTGCGTCGTCTAATTTTTTTTTTAATGTTTTTTTTTTCGCCGCTGTGCCCACCACAACAATTTGTTTTGTTTTATATTATTTGTTTGCCAGTGAGATAAGACTTAGTGCTGAAGGGAAGTAAAACATTAACGAAACAGAACAAAAGCTAAAGCAAACTAAAGTGTAGCTATTTAAATTAAAGCCAGAATAAAGTGAAAACAAAAACAAAAAAAAGAAAAGGCATCTCTCACGAAGCCAGTAGGGCATAGGGAATAACAGAAGTATTAAAAAAATTAAAAAATAAGATCAAAAGAACCATTCAAAAAGGTGTGGTAGAGAAGCGCAGTGAGGTTATATAAATATCACATAAGTTAAGCAAAAAAGAAAAGAAAAAAGGAAAAAAAAAGAAGACCATAAAGAGAGGGAGCAAAAAAATAATAATAATAATAATAACAGGGGAAGACAAAAAGGAACTTTTTTTTTTTAAAAAGAAAAGAATTATCAATAAAGGAAAACATTCAGATACAAGAGGGGTTTCGGTTTCACGGGTTGGGTGTAGCTAACGAAAAAAAAAACGAAAGACACGAAAAGGCAAAGCAGAAAAGGAAGATTTTTTTTTTTTCGTTCCAGGGAGGGGGGCGAGAATATAGGAAGTTTACGCCACTATTTTTTTTTCTCCTTCTTTGAAGCTACACCGAGATTGATTATCAAGTGTGAGGCTTCAAAATTACGCTAGTTGAACGTTATTTTTGAGATGCCACCCAAAAATAGGAATCGGGCCGCGACTGCTGACAGCGCCGCTATCGCCTCTTCTGGCGCCAAACTAATTAACAACCCCAAAAGTAACAGTAGCGGTGTAAAGGGAAAAAATAACAACAAAAGTGCCCCCGTTGCAGCGAAGGCAAGAAGGCAAAGCGAAGCGGACGATTTTGAGCGAGTACTGGCAGATCTGAACCGAGCCACAGCCGCCGTGGGAAAGGAGCGGGAAAAGCAGGTAAAGCGCGAGAAACCACGTAAGGAGCGACATGAGGATGTCCGCGCCTTGGCGCAGAAACCGGAAGGAATAGATGAGGAATTCAGCATGATGTTACGCAAGAAACAACAACAGAAGCAGTTTCAGCAACTAATCCAGCAGCTGCTGGCAGCGCGGAGTCCATTTCTCGACGCGCCAGAGAAGGAGGTGCGTTGTGAAGTGGCGACGGAGAACCCGAATTTTGATGTGGCTGTGGGTGAAATGCAAGGCTGGCGGGTGAGTATGGAAGATAAGCATGCCATTGATGTTACTTTTCCCTCTGGAGCAAAGGACAGCAAGGAGGGGTTCTTTTGTGTCTTTGATGGTCACTCGGGTGACGGGTGTGCCAAGAAATGCAGTGAACTCATCCCAAAAGTTTCACGTGCCCACATGGTGGAGCATACGGACGGTTTTATGGAGATTGACTTTGAGGCAGCGTACATGGAAGTGGACACACTTTTAGAAAAGGAGCTGACGGATCAGTCTGGTTGCACAGCAGTGACGGTACACATCACACCAACACGCATTACATGCGCCTCCGTGGGTGACTCCCGTGCTGTACTGTGCCGTAATGGAATAGCCGTTGCGCTCAGCGAAGATCACAAACCGGACAGGGAAGCGGAGCGAGCCCGTATTGAAGAGGCTGGCGGCCACGTTGCGGAAAACCGCGTGAATGGTCAGCTGGCTATGAGTCGGGCAATGGGTGATTTCACATACAAGACACAGAAGGAACGTGGCCCACGGCAGCAGTTGGTAATTGCCGTGCCTGATGTGGTAATGGTCAATCGTGAGGCCGATGATGGGTTTGTGGTACTTGCCTGCGATGGCATCTTTGATGTAATGAGCAACGATGAGCTCATCAAGGCAGTGCTTATCAGGAAGGCTGAGAATAAACCAAATAGTGTCATCTGCGAAGAAATTTGCCACGAGTGCCTGGCGCCACCTGCGGAGGAGGGCAAGTACGCACCGCGGCCGGAGGGTACGGACAATATGACAATAATGATTGTGGATCTTAAGTAGAATAAGAAGAATAATTTAATGTGGTGTGTGTGTGTGTGTGTGTGTGGCGGTGGAGGGAGAGAAAAGGGGGAGGAAAGATGGAGGGAGACATCTTTGTGATTGAGAGGTGAGGGGTGATGGGATTCATTAGTTAGTTGGATGAGGCAAGACAAACACAGCAAGGTAACGAAATGGGTTTGGAACGAAGTGTATACATGTGTGTTGTTAACCGTGGGAAAGGGATGTAGAAGACGAATAGTGAAGAGGACTGGAGGTTCCCGTTACTTCTTTAGTGCTGTTGGCGATGGCGCACACAACACGCGCGCATTGGCGCCAAAGCTATGAGTGAATTGAAGAGAGAAGGTTTTACTTGGAGTGTCCGTTTTTGGGGGGAGGGAAACGGGAGCTTGCAGGGATGTATGCACCAGACGGTGGTGTGAATGGTGAGAAAATAGGATAGTTCAAGGAATGGGGGAAAGGGAATTTCAAATGCATGGATTGTGATTATGATTATTGTGTTTTTTTTTCGTGTGTTCCTGCTTTTTCGGTATGGTTTGATGTTCTCGGTTCTTCAGTTTCTTTTTTTTGAAGCAGGTCGCAGACTGTTGTGGGGAGCTTTGGAACGTATGCTTCTTCCGCATTCTCCCCATCGGTTTCCCCATATTTTTCATTTTAGGTGCTTGGGTGCTCTGCGTTGCCTGGAGTGTGATGATGATGATGATGATGTGTGTGTGTGTGTGTGTGTGTGTGTGTACGGGAGTGGGAGTGGAGTGGTGAACTTCTTCGCGGACTTATCATTTTGTTTCGCATGCATTTCCCTTTCTTCATGACTTTTCCTTCTTATTCTTCTTGCGTGCGTGTTTGTGTTTGTGTTTTTGTGACATACCATTGTGTGCCATCTCTTCTTCTTTTTCTTCACCATCAATTTCTTTTTCCCAGTGGGGGAGGAGTAGGAGGAGGATAACTCAAGGGAAATTGCGGGATCTTTTACTTTGGTCTCTTTCCATCTCTAATTCTACCTTTGCGTGCGTGACCACTGGGTTTTTTTTTCGTGCGAGTTCGTGTGCGTGTTTGCACTGTTCCCATGATGGCATTGCAGTATGTGTTGTACTTGCCGAGGGTTGTTATTTTCCTCCACAGCATTGTTGAATCGGTTCCTCTTTTTTTTTTCTTTCTTTCTTTTTTATGTTTTTAACAACAGTGTCATGCGCACCAAATAGGTGTGCACGTGCGCTTCAAATCACATTGGCAAAGTATATTTCGTTTGTGCCGCTTATCCCAACGTTCGTCACCCGCTTCAACACGTGCATTTATAAGTGCCCCCTTTTCTTATTATGTCGTTTCTGCTTACTGTCTATATTTATATCTCTCTTCTTTTTTTTCCTCTCTCTCTCTCTCTTTCTGTGTGTGTGTGTTTGCGTGTGTCTGTTTGTTTCCATCACTTCTTTACTGTGCGGCTGGCACTTTTATTGTCCCCATTTCATTTCATTTCATTCCCTTTTCTTTTAATATATATATATATATATATATATATTGTTCTGGTGTTCAAGTCATGTTAACTTCCACTGCTTATGGCATGGAGCTCCAAGCGCGTGCTATTGCACCGTTTTACCACTCCTCAAATAACAGCAGCAGTACTCATCGGTTCGTTGCCGGAACGGCATGCTTCGCTGGTGGGAATGTTATCCGATTGCTCACCTTCCAGGAGGAGTCGCAACTACTGGAGTGTACGGCAACGTGGTCTCATGAGGAAGAGATTTTTGGTCTGTGGAGTTCTCCATCGGTTGCCGGCCCCAGTCTTTTGGCTGTGGGGGCTTCTTCTTATTGCCGCATCTTTCGCGTGTCGGATGATGTCTCTGGTGAGTTGGAGCCTGTTGTTAATTTTAATGCGGCTGCTGCGCAAGTTCTTTGGGACCTGGAGGGGCTGCAGAATGAGGTGAAGTTAATCTCTGAGGACTCCCTTCGTATTTATTCTCTTACTGAAGGTAAGATGGGGGAAGAAATTGGCCGCTTCCGCGTTGACGGTTGTGCGGAGCTGCGGTGTGCTGCATTGGACCCGCATCACTCCTCTGTGTGTCTTGCTGCGGGTGAGGGAATTGGAATCGCTGTTATAGATACACGGAGAAAAGGGCCAATTGTAATGCCAAACACCACCACGCTCCATGGTTTAGGAATGATACAAAGTATCGATTTCAGTAATGCTCGCGAGGGCCTTTTCATGACGGCAGGAACCGATGGAGTTATCATGTGGCATGATTTTCGCATGGATGGGGAAAAGAGCGTGGTTGAAAGGAGGGGATACTTGGACGCACATGATCACTGTGTGCAACGGTCGTTGTTTAATCCTTTCCACGACGAGTTGTTGATTTCTTGTGGATCGGATCATACGCTAAAGCTGTGGGACACCTCGAAGAAAGGGGCTGACGGCGAATGTGCCGTATGTGTGTCAAAACTCTCTGACTTTGCGGAGTCTGTAGTGGCTTGTTGTTGGAGCAATTCTAATCCATGGGTATTTGCTGGATTGTCTTACAATGGTAGGGTCCTTGTAGATAGTGTACCTGAAGAGTGTAAAATGCAATTTATTGGAAAGGAGGGTTGAGAGGTAAACTCCCTTTTGATTCCTTTCCTTTATACGTGCTTCGCCGTTACTGAAACCTATCGACGGCGGTGTGTACACGCCTGTGTGTGTGTGTGTGTGTGTGTGTGTCTGCTAAGATCCTTGGCACTGCTAGTGACGACATTTGTTGGTTTTATCAGTGGAAATTTGTCTTCTTGCTATCGTTACCATCGCTGCTCTTCTTTCACCTGTCGCCACTGTTTTTTTCCCCCTCTTGCCGGCACCCGTTTTCCAACTCGAATGCAAAAGGGTGTGGTGGTGGTGGTGCAGCATAGGTGATTGGGCGCCAGCCGGGGCGTAAGGGCGTTACAGGCAATTTTTTTGTGCCTTTTGTTTCCCCTTTCTTTTCCTGACATATGTGGTGGTTCACGCGTTACGATGCCCAGTAGAAAGGAAAATGGAATGGTAGTACTGCCTGCTCTTGTCTAACGATTCTATGTGTGTATATATATATATTCTTCTTGGCATTCTCCTTTCGCCCCTTTCCCGTTTTCTCTGTTTTCCCGTTTACGGTGCGAAACAACCGAACACATCATCACTTTATATGTATTAAGAGGGGAAAAGGAAGAAAGATTTGACATAGAACTGAGTTATCTTGACAGGTATTCACCCCTTCGGCCGACGAAGGGAAGTAGAAAGAGGCGTACAAATAAGAGCAGCAACCTCTACCTTGGAGGTGGGATTGATAAGGGAGGTGACGGCTTCCCATCCTTTATTGCCATTATAATCCTCTTTCATCTAACAAGTTACTTCCCGCTGTAGTTTATCTATCTAACAGTCGTTATGCCCCCTAAGCTACGACAACATTTTCACCAGAAGGCTGCCGCCGCCGCCGCCGCCGCGGAAGTGGAATCAGGGATTGCTGGTGTTGAGGAAACTCTCCGACGCCTTGGGTTAGTTGGGGGTGCGGATAAAGCGGGTCGCAACTCAACGAGAGCGAAGGACTCTGAGGAGTACCTGGCATCCATCAGAAAGGCAAAAGAAGAGGCTGCCAGGCTTCTGCGTGAAAGAGAATGCAGACAGTATGCCGTGGAGGAACAAAAGCGAGAGGACGAAGTTACACTCTCCGGTAATGATAGGGAGAAGGCGCTGCAAAGTGTTATTGAGGAGGCACGCTTTATTTTAGAGGAGGAGAAGCGAAAGGCGATGGAGTCTGTTACAAGGCAGCTTGGAAAGTCTGATGAGCGTGTCATTAGGGCAAAGGAACTCAGAGCCGCGTTGGCTGTGCGTGATCGGGAAGTGATGTTGATGGAAGGTGTACATAGTCCCGCGGTATGTGGAGAATCAAAAGATAGCATGGTTGTACCAGATGTGAAGGAGCGGAGAAGGGCATTAAAAGCCGCTGCCGCAAGAGAGTACTGTAACATCATTGCCAACGGAATTGTTGAGTTGGCGATTCGGGTCTTTGACAACATGTACACTCCCATAGTCTACAACAACATTCCTTTGCGTCGATTTCCACAGGATCTCGGTGTGACGAAGTGGCGAGCATGGGTGGAAGAGTTAATTTTCTCCAAGACAGGAGCCAAACCTTTGAGCGATCTTCTTGCCACGACAAGTCTTCGGGAGCTGCGTAATACAAACTACAGGGCTGTGAAGAATTTGGTGGGGGCGGCGGAATCTGCGAATGATGTGAGCCAGTCCGTTGAGTTTGACTGCAGGGAGACTGTTGATGGCAGGGATGCAACGGAAACCTTTGACGGAAATGCCTTTGATGCGGAAACTGTTATGAGGAAGGTTACGGAATTGCAGTGTAGGCATAGATCGGGACTTATCGCCAAAAGCGTGCAGGAAGCCACTCTCCTCCTCCGATGTGAAGAAGAGAAGGAACTTGAAGCCCAACTAGATGATATCCGTCGAACACACGAGGGGGACGCTGCAGAGGAGACAGTGCCCGGATGGACACACAAACTACCGCCGGTGGGTTGTTTTTTGTTCGGTGATGAGTTAAGTGGACTCAAGCAAATGGCGGAGGCGCTATATAGTGATGTCCCACTGGAAGCAACGGTCTTGTCGGGCAAACAGCGCACAAGCAACTCGCAACTGGCAGATGTGACAAGGAATACGTTCGACTGGGATACCACCAGTGGTGACTGTATGGCGCATCGGGTTATTTTGGCGTCTCAGCTTATTCGAGGGCATCAAATGCACTCCGGTCAGGGAGGATCCGGCTCTGCGTCAACCAGCGGCGCAAAGGTGTATAAAGGCGCGGGTGCGTCGAGCACCGGAACTAGTCGACTGAAGGATGTTAAACAAGCCGAAGACTTTGTGGAGTCCAAACAGTACATCGACGCCCTTTGCGAAGCTCTTGTGAAGGAGCTCGTTGCGGTGTACCAATACAATATTATGCTCGTCCTACGTCCCTCTGCTGATGCCTCTGAGGGTGTGACGGAGGCGCCTCCGATGATGCGTTTGCTGTTTCTAGTCGGCTTTCCAGACACAGAGGTGTTTTTACGCACTCTGCACCAACGACTTCATCTGGCCCTTGAGGTACTTGAACACGAAGTTACACGAATGCTTAGAGAGGAGGAGTGCGGCGATGAATGTGGGTCTGTTACACTGTTGGCTAGCAAGCACCCCATGCGCCAGACGTTATCCACTACCGCGTCCTCTACCCGCAAAAAGGGGAGCCGGCTCTGTTTGTCCCCATCGACGAGGAGGTGTGGCAACTCTAGGTCATCAGTTATTGAAGCTGAGGAGACACCTCCACCACGGCTGCGTGTGTTCCCGCCATTGTGTCTAGTGGGGGTATTTCTGCAATATGACATTCCCTCCCGCTACAGGCGGATGCGGCATGCGAGGAACCGCTCCACACTGACCATGTCTGAGATCCTTAGTCAAACTCCATCTCCCCTTCTTTCGCAACCTTTTTCAGGCCCAACCCCGCCACAACATGGGGAAGAGGATACCGGCGATTCTTTTGCGGAGTGGCCAGTGTGGCGATTGCGAATGGAACTCATTCAACAAGACCGGAAGATGCGTCAATCCTGGAAGACGTGGTGTGCGCGCGTGTCTAAGGCTGGTTTATCTCACATTTCTGAGGGAGAACGAACCCCGCATGTGGAGAAGGTAAAAAGGCGGGGACGTTCGTCCGTAACACATGGAAAATCTAACGAGAATGTAAGTTCAAACATAAGCCAAACTCCTATCCCGCCAGGACTTGCGGTGCCGAAGGTTCTCTTCTTCGAACGGAGGGAAAACCTTCCCGAGAACACAGAACATGGGGATCTCGTACTGTACCTTATTTTGAACCTAAAATATGAACTGAGGCCCATTGCTAACGTTCTTGCTAATAAGTCCCTAATACCAGGGCAACTGGCTTCTCCATTGAAGCTCAGTGACTACCGATTACCGTTGACCGTGCTTGCTCAGCTGGTGGAGGTTCACGACCGATTCCATGCTCGTTGGAATGACTTAATGGCTCTTACCCCCCAGGTGGTGCAGGATTCAGTGTTGACT
Organism: Trypanosoma equiperdum; assembly: GCF_001457755.1. NCBI lineage: Eukaryota > Euglenozoa > Kinetoplastea > Trypanosomatida > Trypanosomatidae > Trypanosoma > Trypanosoma equiperdum. Next base: position 36,848 of record NW_027124695.1, on the reverse strand, counting down.
GGGTCATCAACACGGGTGCAAAGCAGGTGTGCGACCGATGAAGGCAACGACGGGGAGGGGCCCCCGAGGTGGGAGACCGCAATAGCTCTCGAAGCCGAAATGCATCGCGTCTTTCATGTAATTTTATCGGATTTGTTGGATTTTCTGACGGATGAGGTTTTTCCACCATCTCTTTGGGGTGGGAGAACCGATTCGATCCCCCCCGTCACCCCGACTAATGTATCCTCTGGCGATAGACTCAGTCGTACTTTGCACTTCATGACTTTAGATGATAATTATGGCGTTTCGCGCGAGGCACTGTATGGCTTAATGTCCGAGGGATTAACCAAGCTTGACACTGTTAGTGCCTTGTTACTTCGTCAGGTTCTCGAAGTTGCGTTGGCAGATGTGGGGGAAGCGCTTTCTGGTCTCTGCGCGTGGGCCCATAGTCACATGCTGTCCGCTCCGCGGATTCCCGCAGAAAAGGGGAATACAACACCCAGTCCAGGGAGCCCAACGTTTTCACCTGTCCGCAATCATTCTCTTCCGAGCAACTTTTCAACCTATGATTTTGTAAAGAGAGACTTTCTTCGCGCCGCCCCACGTATTGAATTTGATGAGATACTGCATGCCGTGCAGCAATTAGATGGTAGAGCCGAGGCGGTCGAGAATTTTCAGTATTTCATGTGGGCATATTCGTCGCGTGTTCACGAGACGGCGCTGTCGTGTTTGTTGGACTCTATAGATGGTATTAGCAAGAGGTTAAGCGTTGAGGTCTCTAACAGTTGGGATGTTACGGCTCCCCGAGTTATTCGTCAATTGTTGTCCGAGCTGTTTGCTGTTCCGCCACTGGAAGGGAATGATGGATTTGAAGGTGGCGCAGCGGAAGAAAGGCGCTGCGATACTGTTTATACCCCTACTCAGAATAATGTACTTCCTGTAGACTCACCATCGCCGCCGTCGCCTCCCGCAATCTCAGTGTCTGTGGGGCGTTTGGTGGCAGCCATCGCATTACTGCGCCGCTGCTGCATGACATCTGCAATGTGTGCGGCCCGTTGGGTGGATGACATGTACGCGGCGTCACTTAGAATTCCACCTAATGGTAGGTTTCCATCCGCGTGTCGCCCGTCTGACGTTGCGGGCATCTTCCTACCGCCTGTTGCGGCTCAGGAGGAGATTGCCTCGCGGTCGTCACTGGCAGTGCAGTTGATGGAACAGTTGGTCCCAACGTTCAGCATCGACTCGGTGAAAGATCGGAACTGCTGGGAAGAGACTGGAGTTGAGTTAGTTTTGCAAAACTTTTCCATGTACCAAAAGGGCACTGTGAACGAAGATGAGTTCACCCACTGTGTTCTTCAGGCGCAGCTCAACTGCATTTGGAAACTGCTACCCGAGGGGTTGCATACGATCGCCAGGGACATTGGTTTTACCCTTCCCTTCGCGCCAAAGGATTGTAGCGGTGAGTCGGCACATATTAAAGGTGTGTCGGACTCCATGTTCTCATGGATGAGGCTCAGGCACTGCAAGGGTGTAGCTGAGACGCCCGTGCTAACTGGAGAGGATTGCGCTCGCATCTTCCGCAATGCGGTTCGCTGCCAGAAGTATGTTTTACTTCAGATGGAGTACTCCTCGAGGGCACGACGGACTACACTTTCATCCACCGTCACCCAGAGTGGCATGATGGCGCGGTGGTGTAAAAGACCCGTGCTTCATCTGCAGCAGTTTCTCGTGGATCTTCTCTTTCGTCAGCCCTATCCTTCCGGCGCATCCAGTGCTGACTACACGAAGGAGTGTAGCCTGGTGAACGAACCTTCCACCAAGGAGTTGCGTGAGATGGTGCAGTCGTTCCCCCCAGAGTTGCGGGAACAAGGACCTGATCAGGTGGACGGCACTGCATCTATAACAATGGAGGCCTGGCACCGCATCAAGTGGTGGCATTTTTCCACGAATGCTTCCAAGGCAAGTTGGGAAGACTTCTTGAAGTGCTACCTTTTTCGTGTTCTTACCGTTTCGTTTGAACTCAAGAATGGCGTCCTGTGCTCACGTCTGTTGCCGCGCCTTCCAGACTTGTTGTCTGCCATCGCGCGCACACGGGGGGCTCAGGCGACTGTGGAGCGCTATTATCATGCCCTTGTTGCGCTGGACGCTGCACGGACGAAGAAACTGCGTCATTCCCAGTTGGTAGAAACGCCACTGCTGGCCGAAGCGGGACAAAATCATGCGTATACATTAGCCTCCATAAAGGGTTCATTGTTGGCCCTCTCTCCGCTATCGGTGTTTGATCTCACGTTGTCGGTGAAGGAGGCTTTGTACTTTTTTCGACCGGCGTTCGACAGCTGCGCTCCAGGTTGGAGTGCGGCGACACAGGGCAATGCTGAATCGACTTCGCCGTATCGTTCCGTGCGTGGCAGGTATTCACTTGGTGGTGAAGGGAACAGCAAGATCAGCGAGGATGAGGAAAGTAGTGGCGAGTATACCATTTCCCTCGAGGAGGACCTCATCCTTCTGCTGGAGATTGAAGGCCGCACAGCACTGTCTTTGCCCCTACTGAGTTCCTCACACTGGGGGCGGCACGTATTGCCACGTCTGACGGTCATTTAATGAGATGGCATCTGCCACACATGTGTGTTTTTGTATGTGTTTGACGCTACACTCTATTTGTGTTTTCATTTTTTAATTTATTGGGTGCCCTGTCGCTTTGGGTTGCGGTACAGGCGATTTTTATGTACGCCTATTGTGTGCAACTGCGTGAAGGTGGTGTCTGAGTGGTTAAATACGGAGTTGGTGTGGTAACAGAATATGTTTGTCCAATACATGTTCCTTTTCTTTTACCTCTGTGTGCATATTTTTGTTATATATATATATATAACTTGTTGGTGCACATACGTGTAGACACGGTGTGATTTCTTTGTGTGTATGTGTGTGTGTGTGGGGGGGGGGTGTATATGGTATGTACAGGTTTGAATTCATTCATTCATTACTTAGATCTTCATGTGATTGCTCGCGTGCCGTCTACACAAGAGCTTCGCTGTTACTCTTGTAATAACCGTCACTTTTTTTTTGGTTCACTACACCTGGCATTTTCGTCACTCCCCCGATTCTACTTTCATTTTTTTTTGTTATCTCTCGGTTCTTTTTTTTTTTTGTTTCCTTTTTTCTTTTTCGCCCTCCATTGCTGTGAAGTTTCTTACTATTCCCCCCAGCGCACTTGCGAAGCGGGACGCGGAGGGGTGTGTGAGGGGTAATACGGAATATACTGGGGCAGAGGTGTGTGTGTATCAAAAACAAAGAAGCCATCATCTAGATTTACAAAGGTAGCGGCAAGAAGGGAGAGAGAGTGAAGGGAAGGGAAGGGAAGGGAAGGGGAGAGGGAGTGCACGTATAAAAGTGGAAACGTAAATAAAATCCCCTGATCAGATACGGCAACAGGTTTTTTTTCTTCGGTGTGGTTGTACAGTGAAGCGGGGAAAAGATGGAGAGCTACAAGGATGTGATTCTGAGCCAACCGCCGGCAATGTACCAGCGACTGCCCCAGCCTTCTAATGTCGCCGTAGAAAACTACAAGGGCATTCTTTTATGTGCCTGCCCTGTAAATATTCCCAATGGCGCCTCCATGGAGCTTCGGGGGAACAATGCCACTGCCCCGACCGGCCCCGTATTCGTACCGGCTGGTGGGTCCAACACGCCACTGGGCTTAGGGCCCTCTGCGGAGGAGCGCGCAACAATGGAGCGGAACCACCGCCAGCGTGTAGAAAACCTGAAGTCGCAGCGTGCCAATGTCTGCGCAGTCGTTTCACAGCATAAGCGCTGGCTTCGCAGCTTCGCTAAGCAGATGCGACAAATGAAGGAGGAGGAAGTGGTGCGTGAGGTTGAGCGCGCCCGACGTGTGGACCAGATGAGGCGCAAGTGGGCACAGAAGGCAAGCGAAGCAACTGCGCAAGAGCAACAAGAGCGCGGTGCAGCGTTGGATGCCGATAGAGGGGGACAAGGGGGCCAACAGCAGCAACAGCAACAGCAAAGACTCAGTGAAGGAGCAATGGGGAATGTACCTTCAGCACCTGAAGCAAAAGAAAAGAAAAAGGTAGGGAAGAAAAAGAAGAAGCCCAAGTGGGCCCTCACAGAGGATGAAGCCTTGGAAGATGAGATTGCGGAGGCGGACGACCTGCTTGAGTTCGCAAAGAACCTCGACTATGACAAATTCATCAGTGATTACGAGGTGGCTGGCGCTCTTGCCATCATGCGGGACAGGGTGGAGGAACTCACACGCGAGAATAATTGGACGAAGGAATCCGTGGAACGGGCGGCTAAAGAGAACGCCGACGACGAAGATGAGCATGAATGTGATTATGAAGGAGAAGCTGAGAAGAAGGGTGCATACGATGCAGAGGCGCGTGGCCAAAGGAGGAAGGAACTCCAACAGCAGCTGTCGAGCACAGCTGTGGCGCGTAAGGCGGCTCCAGCGCAGGTGGCGGCTCATGATAAGGAATGGAGCAATTCAACCTCGATTGCTGGTGCTTTACGGCGTGCAATCATGCGCGACGCCTTACAGCTTGCGGAGCGTATTCTCGCGTCTTCTGAATCAATGCAACGGATTCACACAAAGTTCAGTTTGGCTCGCATTCTGCAGTACTGTGCCGTGTGCGGCGAGGATCCGCGAGAGGCAATGCAAAAACCGTCCATTGGTGGGAAGAAAGGACTTGAGAAGGAGCCACAAATTGTAAAATTACACCCCGATGCCACTGGACTGGAGACTGAAACTAGTGATGGTCAAGGGGGTCAGCGGCGCGTCCTTTTGGATCTTCAGCGCTCTAAGGAAAGGACTCAGGGGTTGCCGTATTTGTATCGTTGCCCTGCCATATGATGGACTTTTCCGATTATTAACTATTTTTACGCATCGTTGTGACGGACTTGTTGAGGCGGTGGCTTCCGTGGTTGGACCACTGTGCGGATAAATTTCCGTAACTCAGCTCTTATAGTCTCCGGTTTCCCGTTTTTCCACAACCGATTTGCGTCGGTTGTGTCTCTTAGTGGTGTAGTCGAAATGTGGGGTCCTTCTCGTTTTGTTTCACGCACCTTCAATTTTTTGTTTGTTAGAGGTTTCTTGTGCCTGCTTTTTTTTTTCCTTTGCCAGAGCTTAGGGAAACTAAAAGTATGGAGAAAAACAATTGGGTGGCTCGAGGCAGAAGGAAGAAGTGAAGAAAAGGAAAAGGAAGAGGGGAGATGTGCAGGGAGCTGCATACACACACGCACGTATATAACAATATACTCTTATATGTGTTAACAGGGCCATCGGGCTAGTGATAGTTGATGCTGTTAGTGTTTGTCGTGTGCTGCATGAAATACGTCAACAATATGAGGATGTTGTCGGTTAATTTAGATAAAACGTGTGTGTAGTTGCCTCAGAGAGTTGGGGTGGTGGTGGTTGTGGCGGTGATGCTGCTGTGTGAATAGGAGGAGAGTAGGGGTAGCGGTGGAAGTTGAGGAACCCATGTATATTTTTTTTTGTTCATGTATTAAGACAGCGGTTTCCATTCTTGTAATTGAAGCACCTACGGGGAAAAAAAGAAAAAAAAAGGAAAGATTGTGTAGGGAACAAAAAGTCTTTGAGAAGTTGGAGACATTTTCACCCTTACTCTTTTTTTTTCTCTGGGGAGGTTTCCCGTATCACTCTTTGGGAGCCTTTGTCGTTTTTTTATAAAAAAAAATTGGTGTGCATATATGTGTGTTGGGGGCAGGAGGGGATGAGTTGGCTGCTCCTTCACACGTATAATCTCAACGTCTCCCTTTTTCTTTTGTTGCCTTGGCTTCCTTTTGTGTTTCAGTTGCTGTGAAGTTGTACCATTGACTGTTGTGCTTTCAGTAGACTAAAGCAGGCTTCATCTTCGGTTGTTGTCAAAGGCTTACTTCTTCCCCCTTATTTTACACACATTTTTTACATGTGCTCAAGAAACTTGGTGTGCTTTCGCATTTTTCCTTTTTTTTTTAAATGGTCTCCTCTTGTCGTTCATTTATTCAGTGCACATGCACTTAAAGTATTGAGTGCTGAGCTACCTGTTTTCGTCCATCCCTCGTCCTTGTTTCTTTTCTTTTTCCTTCGCCCCCTGTTTATTATGGATAGCGTCGTGGTAACGTGAACAGCGGCAGCAAACGGCAGAAGGGAAAAGAGATAAATATATATATATATTTTTTTTTTTTGTTTTTCAAAAAGAAAGAGTAGAAGAGAATGGAAGGAAGTGGAAGTAACTTCTTTACTGGTGCCGCGGCGAACTCAAATGCCGCCACGCAGCAGCGGCGGGTGCACCCGATCCGCCCCGTCACAATTAAACAACTGCTCGAGGCTCAACGTGTGGGTGAAGGTGTGACGGTTATTGATGGTCGTGAGGTGACACAAGCAACTGTTGTGGGGCGAGTGGTGGGCTACGAAAACGATAGCGACAACCGCTTCAGTGGCGGTGCCCTCACGGCTAAACACCACGGCTACCGAATTACTGATGGCACTGGTGTTGTTGTGGTGCGGCAGTGGATGGATGCCGACCAGCAGGATGATCCGCTGCCATTGCAATGTTATGTGCGGGCAGCCGGTACAGTGAAGATGTGGCAAAACTCTCCTATTGTTACGGGCACGGTGCGGCTTGTGTCAGACTGTAATGAACTAAACTATCACTTTCTTGACGTGATTCTCACACATCTACGACTCACGCAGGGGTCGCGACGTCCCAGCTCTGCTGCTCCCGCTGCAGTTCCCAATACGGCGAGTGCAGTCGGTGTTCAGAACATGTTTCCTGGTGGTGATGGAAAGGTGTTCACGACTGATGTTGTCATCAACACAATCAGGCAGAAGGCACGGGGGGAGGAGGGACTTTCCATGGATGAAATCTCTGCGGCTGCATTGCAATATGGTTTCAGTGGTCAAGACGTACGCAACGCCATACGTACGTTGATGGAGGAGGGAAAGATTTACCAAACACATGATTGTAAGTTTGGCATTTAAAACAAAATGAAACAATAAAGAGGGGGGGAAAAAAAAGAATAGTAGTTCTTGCACGTAATTTTTTCACCTATGCCTGTTGGTGTTGTGGTGTGCTTGCGGCCGGAGGAGGAGGAAGAAGAGGAGTTGGGGATGGGGTGTTGGGTTTAGACTATGGGAAAAAAAAAATGCACGTATTTGCATATGCATGTATTTATTTATGTATGTGCCTGTGGTGTCGGGGGAGAAAAATTTTGTTTTTTTTTTTGAGTCTGGGCGTGGGTGATGCGGGAAAAGGGGGGGGGGTGAAAAAAGAAGAAAAATGGGAATAACTTGCAAAATAGGAATGGAGGTAGTGGAAGGGAAAGGGGAGAAGCCAACAGAAACGTTTTTCTTCCTGTCACTTTATTTCTTTGTGCTTGTTTAGCAGGCTTTCCTTTGTTACCTGCTTTAACGGTCAGTGGCGGATAGAATGGTATGAATATAAATAAATATATAAATATATATATATATATATATATTTATACGTATGCGTACCTATATACATCTGGAGAGAAGGCTGAGGTAATTTTTGTGCTTCCTTTTTCCTTTAGCTTTATTGATTTGTGCAGATGCCAGCCACTGGGCGTACAGGTGAAAGATTAAAAATTGTGTCTGGCGCACCGTTTAAATAAGTGTGACTCATCTTTATGCATTATATACATTATATATATATATATATATACAGAATAAAACAAACTATAGAAATGCCCCTTCCCCTCTATTTTCAACTCTCTATTTTTACCATCAGTATGAGGCACTGCCGCTGCAAAAATTTTCCCTCCATTGTTGTGACCATGGTGGTGAATAGCAGCAGGGGGCGTTACTTGTGACAATAATAATAATAATGATAATGATAATAGTAATAGCCGTAATGAGAGGAATAATAATGAGAATAATATGTTGCAACACCATGACACATGTGCGAGCGGGCCGCGCAGTGGTGTGTTTCATAGCGGATGGGAGGGGGGAGGTGCGGCGGCAGGGGAATAAAAATTGTGTTTTTGTGTTTGTTTGTTTGTTTTTTATTTTGCTTTTCTTTCTCTGTCATTGTTGCAGTCATTTGTTGGTATGTTTATTATCATTTTGAAGAAGATACTTTTCTTCCCATTCATTTTTCCTCCATTTTTTTTTTCTTGTTTATATTGTGTGCGTCCTCTGCCCTATCCCGCGTATCATATTGGGGCTTTCCATTTTGTTCTTTTATTATTGTTTTAATTCCCGCTAATCTGTACCGTTTATTATATTGTCACGAGTAACGTGTGTTGCTGATAATGTCATGTGCGCACGCATGTTAGGGACTTTTCTTCCCCTCCCCCCCCATTCGAAGAGTTGTGCGCTGCGTTTTTTTTTTTACTATTTTGTTTTTATGCGTATTTGTGCGAAGGAAGCGGGGAAGGATTGGTGAGTTTGGTTGGTTGAGGAAAAAAAACAAAACGAAGGGAAATGATACACCTTAAGAAGAAATACGGGGGAAAAAAGAAAAAGAAGGAAAGAAAGACGTTGGAGGACAGGAGGAGAGTATTTATCTGCTTATACATATATATATATGTGTGTGTGTGTGTGTGTGTATGTGTGATATATTTGTGGAAAAGGCAGCATTAGTTAAGTACTGTGTTTTTTTTTTCCGCCCCAAGTTCTTACCTGTCTTTTGCCTTTATCTCTTCACATATCCCTCACATATGTGAGTACGCATTTGTGTGCTGTCCATCACCATTTTCCACTGAATGGGGTTGGAAGTGCTTTAAAATGGATTCACCTCCTCTCTTCCATCCTTACTTTCCTCCATTTTCTTTTTTCTTTTTTTTCGTTACTGCGCGCTTTTTTTCTTTGAAAGCCCCAAAGATGGATGATGTTGTTTCCCTTTTGTTGTTGTTGTTTTTTCTGTCCAGTCCTTAATTTTGTGTCCCGTGTGGTCACACTTTCTTTCCCTTTGTTTTTTTCGTGCTTTTCTATTTTGGCTTCTCTCATCCTTTTTTTAAAATTTAATTCTTGTGGCTCAATGCGCTTCGTTTTTCTCCCTTTTCACTGCAACTTATTACATCCTCTTCATCATCAACGTGGTAAGAGAGGCGAAAAAACTAAAAGATAATTTAGTAACTATCAGTCTATTGGTAGGAGAAAAGTTAGTTCGTTACGCACGTAAGATTATTTACAAAATAAATCTACATACAGGTTTTAAAGTAAAGGTTTTTTTTGTTTTTGAAAGGAGGGAAACAAAAAACAACAACAACAACAACAACAACTAAAACCAAATCGAAGTGGAAGAATGATGCGCCGTGTTTATGCCCCGGTGTTTTGCAGTGTTGCCGCTGCCCGCTTTGCCGCCACCAGCGCCGCGAAGAAGTATGATTTATTTGGTTATGAGGTGGATACCAACACTGCACCATGGATTGAAAAGATCAAGAAGTGCAAGTATTACGACGAAGCCGGGGAGGTGCTCGTAAACATGAACGTCAGTAACTGCCCGCCGGATATCGCCACATATAATGCCACACTCCAGTGTATTTACCAGTCCCCCTCGAAGCAGTCGACACCCGTGGATAATGAAAGTAAGTTCTGCGCGATGATGGATTTGTTGGAGGAGATGCAGCACCGTAACAGGTTAAAACCTAACGAAGAATCCTGGACATGGGTGATGAAGGAGTGCGTAAAGAGTGGCCAGTTCCGCCTCGGCTACTGCATTCAACAGGTGATGGAAACGGAATGTAAGGGATGCCCAGCAGATCTCGTAAAGGCCAATGAAGCCAATGCACAGAAGGCGAAAACAGAGGGGAAAGAACATCCAGGGCACCTTTCACAGCAGGCAGGATTGTTTGATGTAAAGGTAGAGTAAAAGTACCTCCCCACACACGCAATAGAGGATTCTCTTTTTGACATTCTTCTTGTGTTTAGGTTTTGTGGGTGTGGTGTGGTGTGGTGTGGCGCCTCTATTTGTATGTTTATTTATTTGGTCGCGTCGGGTAGTTGGCTTGCGCACTCGCAACATATTGACCTTTTTCTCGAATAAACATAAATATATATATATATATATATATATTTTCTAGTACGTAGGTGTGTGTGTGTGTGTGTGTGTATGTATGGGTGTGTTGGGGTGGCTTTGTTTGAGAAGGGGCGTGTAGTAATGCTGTGGGAGTTTGGATAGGGAAAGGTTTCGTCTCTCTCTCTCTCTCTCTGTGCGTGTGTGTTTATAATATGCATGCATGGAGTGATTGGTGTGCGGAGGTGGGACGGGACGGCGCGTGGCGGGACGGGACGGGACGGGACGGGAAAAAAAAGAACACAAGGAAGGTAAGAAGGAAGGGAGAGTCAGAGGTAAGTTGCAAGGCAATACGCGCATCTTGTCGGTTCGTTACCATGCGTGTGTGGTGTGTGGTGGGGTGTGGCGACACATTATTTTCTTTCGTTTTATTTTTTGTTTCACCACCGCCGCAAGTGCTTACCATCACCATCACTCTCTCTCCACATACAAGCTTCCTCTTTATCTTCTCTTGTTTAACAATAATAATAATTTATCATTATTATTATGAAAATTTCTTATTCCTAAAAATTCTGTCGGTTGCCGTTCGTAATGTGTTGTTGTTAGTTTGGTACTAGTAGCGGTGGAAAGGGAGATTCTGGGAAATGTTGAGGTAATGCATGTGCATGCGTGTATACGAACACTTTGCGTATGTGCATATGTGCGTACCGCTTCCCTATATCTTCCTCTATCTCTCTCTCTATATTTATATATATATATATTCGTATGCGTGTGAATGATGCTTATTTGTCTTGCATTCCTCCTGTGCCGGGGGGAGTGCGCGAGTAATGTGATCCGTGTGTGCGTATGAAGGAAGTATAGTAATGGTCGATAATTCATTTTGTCCCTCTTCTCCTCTTTTTGGTTGCTATTGGCTTTGCCATTCTTATTTTATTTTTTAGTCTCGCAAACATTAGAGCATAGATATTCCTACATGCATGTCGTCTTTTCCATATACCTACCACCCTTTTAGTATCACGCGACTGTTAGGGCTTCTGGAAAGTATGCTTGTATTTGTTCGAATATACTTGAGGGGGAGGAGTTGGACTTTGAGTTTATTTATCTGTAGCGTTCTTCGGCCTATTTTCCTTATTCCGTTACATGCAAGAAGCGCTGAGCTGCGGTAGAAGGAACAGCAACACATTACAAACTGCCACTGACACCATCTTTAACACAATGGTTGTTATTTGTTGTTGTCATTATGATTTTTATTATGTATGACCAACCTTTTTGTTTTTCCCTACCCCACGCCATGTCGTGTTCACAGCGGTAACATTCGTAGCAGCGGCGTCAGTTATTATCAACTTTAGTTTTACTCTGTTTTCTCTTTCTCTTTCCTTATTTGTTTTTTAACTTTCGAGCAAAAGGAGGAGGAGGGGGGGGTATCGGAGTTGAATATGAGGGGGTCTTTGCCTCTTTTATTCAACCCTGTGCTACCGCCAAGTACCGCCCGCTTGCGTTTGCTGACGTACCCGATGGCTCTCGCTCAACCTCATGCCTCTGTGCCTCTCATTCAGCCAACTATTGATGGCACACATGACGGCCGAAATGGTGCGACCGTTTCATTAAGGACACAAGCAAGAATGCATGGCACTGCAGATAGCACGATGGCAACTGCGGGGGATAGCTCACAGAACAACAGTGTTATGGATTCGCCGCGCTGGTTGCGTAACCCCGATGAGTTGTGCGTCGCCGCGCTACGGCGCAGTAGGGACGTGAACAAAATTAACTCCTATGTCGCCACGTATAAGTTCGATGATCCTCAGTGGGCTCCGCTGCTTCTGCCGGAGGTAACGCTACGGCCACAAGTGAATTCAACTGGTGACAAACCAAACGGTGGGAATGAAGCAGCAGCCGACGTGGTTTCGGTTGGTCCCTCTGTTTCAGCAACTCCAGAATCCACCCCACCGCCGCCGCCGTCATCATCATCATCGTCACCGTATTCCTGCCACGCTGATTGTGTATCGATAAGTCACAACAAAATGATCATGTTGGAGTGTATGTCCCGCCATGTGAATTTCTCACTGCGGCATATTGTACAAAAGGGACACGGTATATATCTTATTTACCATGCGCAGCATAGTATTTTGCAACCAAAAGGCTTGGTGGAGCAATCCTTTGTGACGTGTTCATTTGGCATCCGTGGGGAGCGCTTGCGCACAGACATTGTGCACGTGGGTCCAATTGACGCTGCTGATGTCATGGAGTTGCAACCCTCAGAGGGGCATGACCATCCACGATGTTGTTTCAACCTATACCAGAAGTCAGATGTGAGGCGCGGTGTTATTGCTGTCTCTCAAGTGGAGGGATATGGTACCTGGTTTCAGCGGAAGCCGATGTTGTGGCAGCGCTCAAGACGAATTGGGGCACTGCAAAGCCAGCTCGGGGCCTTTGCGTACGATCTAGTTGACCCGCATGAAGTGGGAAAGTGGCGTGATTGTGAGGTTTCTCTTTTAGAACCGCATATGCGGTTCTTCCGCAACGGCTTGAATGGCGCCGAGGCAGTGGGTATTATTGCCTCCTCACAGGTCGCACAGCAGCGGCGCTTGTACCTGGGCGAGTTTGAAGCCCCAGCCATAACGGCACTCGATGCTGTTCAACAGCTGGCACATGCATCCGCCCTGCGCTGCAAATTGGTCACACCTGTTGTAGATCCTAATGGAGTGGGGGGTACCGGCAGTGGGAGTTTAGGGGACGAAAACATGGATAAGCATATCGATATGGAAACACTCCTTCCTCTTAGTTGGGCAACGCGTACTCCACCACCTTATGTTCCACTGGAGGCCGATCTTCCTTTTAAACTACAAATGTCGCGGCCGACTGTATTCGCCGAGAGTCATCAGCAGAATCAGGCGTACCCAACAGGTGGAACGGTGGGTTCTCCCTTTGTTCGTGGGGCCCCGATGATGATGTTTGAATACAACATGCATCAGGGTGTGGATCATTATGTTTACGATGACGCGCCAAGTGCGCGGCCCATGAAATGGTGGTCGCAAAAAAGCAACATGCCTTACAGTGGATACATGTACTTCGCGCGGAGTGGTCTCGTTGATCGATTTACACCATCAGAGGACATACCAAATCCGCTTGAACCCACATCAAAGCGCAAGCCTCTGCATGCCGTTGTCCCACCAACAAAAGTTGTACAGGAACGTCTAAGAAAATACAGACGAAAGCAACAGGAGGGACACAAGCAGAGAAGAAGGGCATCAAGTGGAAGTGGAGTGAGCAATGAACCCGATGCAGTGAATCGCCAAGAATCCGTATCGAGGGGAACATGTGAATAATTTCATCTTCAAATATGCAGTGACAGACGGCAGGAGAAAGCCAGGTAATTTAAAGTGGCTGCGATGGCGGCGGTATTTGGTGAGGAGCGTTCACGTATCGTAGTGGGCATGGTTGGTTTTTTTATGTTCCCTTTCCTTTGACTCCTTTGCTTCTCTTCGCTTTTTTTTTTTACTGCGGAAGACGTTTACGGAGCGAAAAAAAACAATGGGGAATGTATGAGGGACCTGCTCACGGGAAGATCAACACAGGGATTAGTGTGGTGTTAATCCTTCAAAAGTTTCTTGTTTTGTTTTAATTAAAAAAGAAAAAGATGAAACTTGGGGGTTAATAGAATAGTCCTTGTGGCGTGCGTATTATCGCCTTATATTTCATGTGTTTGTTGTGTGACATGTGCCGCTCCTTCCTTCTCTATGCGCATTTATTATCATTTTCCTTTTCCCCCCTTTCTGCTACAGAGGTTACTTATCTCCTTTCGAGTGCTTACCTCACTGCCTCGTTGAAGGAGTTGCGTGTTTATCCCGTTCGCACAATACTGACAAAAGTGGAATAACAAAACAAAACAAAACAACAACAACAACAACAACAACAAAAACAAAATGTTTGGTTCCCGGAAGGCGTCTCGACGCAGGTCGTACAGGAGCAGGTCGACAATGGGGTCACGTGTGGATATTGATTTTTGTAAGTTTGAGGAACCTCCGTCACCACGGGAAGGGGAGAGACGCTGCTTATTTGTACTTGATCCACTTGAGCACTACGTGGAGAGCAAAGATCGCATGGTGGAATTACTACCGGGACGTGTGGAGACGGTTGATGGTGTGAATACATATTACATCAATGGGTGTACCACAGAAGAGAAGTTTCCTGGACTTGATTACACTTGTTACAGGGTGGATCTCCGAGACACGTACCGATCGCGATGCGCAGTACCACCTGAGGCCACACCTGAGGAGAAATTTATTTCACATCGACACCGAAAGTTGATCCCGTACAACAGTCGGAAGCCGGTGGTGGTTTACCTGCCCGAGGACGCCCAGTTGCACTACCGTATTTGGACGGGTGGCCAGGAGGTGGTGGCCAAGAAAGCCGAAGAATAATGATTTTAAAAAAAAAAAAGAAGGAGAGTCGAAAATATATGCGTCATGTGTGCCTATGTGCTTTTTTTTGTTTTTGTGCGTTGAAAACACATTTTCTGCTCGCCACTTTCGCTCGTCTTCCTTCATTTCAGTGGGAACAACCGACATTCTCCTTGTCTTTTTTTTTTCTTTTCCATCTTGCTCTCCTCCTTACTTTCCATATTTACACCACCGTGATGTACATGTTTGAGTTTGCGTGTGTAGTGGTAGGAGAACCCTTCTCAACCCTGTTATAACTTTTCAATTCACTACATGTGTATTGGTTCCTTCAATCAAAGATGGGAAGTGTGCACATATGTATTTTTTTTTCCTGTGTATGTGCGAGCGTGTATGAGGGTGGAACGCAGAGAAAAAGGATGGAAAGAAAACAAAAGAAGACCCGTTCGATGTACAGTTTTGTTGTTTTTTTTTTCAAAAAAAGAAAGGATTTTACTGCCGTTTTAACTTCTTTCCTTTTCTTTCCTTTCCTTTCTTTTTTTCTTTTTTGTCTCCTCTCCTTTGTCCCACCTACTTCTCAGGACGTGATAAAGTGTATATTTACGGGAGAGCATCACAAGAAAGCGACGGAAGCTTGGGGGACAAGCGCACACATAAACATACATAAACACACACACACACACACAAAAAGAAGGAAGCGATGAAGGGGAAGGCAAAGGAGGGGAGTGAAAGGAGTTGTATAAAATTTGCAGGGCTGTTAGTGAGTGTTGCATGCTTGATTAGCTGCGGTATGGAGTGATGGCTCTGTATTGCAATTTGTTCTAGTGATGTCGTTTTGTTTTTTTTTGTCTTTTAACTGTTTTGGTTCTCCTTTCCATTTTTTCCATCTTACGGTATGGTTGGTGGTATGTAATTCTTTTGAAAGGGCGCTCATTGATGTGTTATGAGTGTTGGCGTACAATTTGCCGTCTTGAGGTGTGTTAAACCTCTTTATGTTTCTTTCCTCCTCCTTTCCCCGTCCTCCCGTTCATTCTTTTGGTTGTCTGCTTTTTGTGTTTCCGCAGGAAGGAAGGGTGCGTGAATTTTCATTCTCTTGTTTTTCTCATGGTCGAAATTTATATTATCCTCCTTTTTGTTTTGTTTTCTTTTTCTCTTTAGTAGCGCTCGCCACTCCTCTTCCCGGGTACTCCGCACACCAACGGCGATAATAATAATTTAAAAAAAAAAGAACGTGTGATTGGCGGACGGGCAACGGAGTTTTGCAGAGGGGCAATATAGTGAAACCAAAAAAGAGTCACAGCCGGTAGATAGTGCACGGTGTCAACGAGTTTGTGTGCGCGTGTGCGTGGTTTCTTCATTGCTCCTTATGTACGCAAAGGGTACGCGAGGTTTGCGTAACCTTGATGAGACACTCGCGGCGCTACGGCAGAATGCCCGCCAGGAAGCGCGTTTGACTCGGGAGGAATTACGACGCTACGTAATCCGTGAGGACATTCGCCGCCAGAATGCGGAACGTCGGTTTCAGCAGCAGGGGGAGTTGCTTAATGGTGCCCGCTCCGGTAATGTCACTTCGGCTTCTGTTGGGTGCGAGAGCGATGCGGCGCTGCCTGGTTGGTATGATGGCCAATTCGCCCCCCCTGATGCGGGAGATATGAACTCTGATGCCGCCATCCATCACGGTGATGCGGGTGATATCGTGGAGGATGTGACGGAACGGGTATCCCGGGCTGCACACACGCTTTACCCTCAGCTTCTCAATGAGATAGATGCTTGTGCTGTTGACCTATGGCCTCGGCAGCATGACTGTGTAGATGGAGATGAGGATGAAGAAAGCGTGCAAGTATTTAGTGGTGACTGTGTGGTGGAATGGAGTGGAAATAGATCACCTCTTTTGCTACGTTGCACGCGTCCTTCGAGTACCGGCTATCTTCCACTAGTACCATCATCTACAGGGAAGGAAGTGCTACCTCGCGGGCGGAGCGGTAACACATCGAAAGTAACCGAAACCAAACCACCGGTTGTTTGTTTTGATGGGGATATGTGTTCGAGGTTGTATGAGTATGATGGTGGGGCTGATCCACTGAAGTCTGCTCTGCTTTCCGCCAAACGAATGTGTGAAGGGCGAGGAGTTGTGTCGGGTAATTCACCCAGCGAAACGAAGGGTCCTTTAGCCCCCCAGCGGCCAACGAAGCGTTGTTGGGACCCACGAGCTGCCAACAAGCCTGTGCTACACAGCGTAGGCACTGCTGTAGCTGAGAGCTCTGCGAAGTCTATTGCGAAGAAGATTCGCCAGTCAGTGAAGCAGCAGCCGCATGGTACGGATGACAAGGGGAATCAGGATGTATCGGAGCGCATTTTTGTTGAACCGCGAAGCTTCGTTACGGAGCCCAAGAGTGAAGAAGTTATTTATGTCCAAGTCGCACAACCGCTCATGGCTCACTTCTGTGATGGTTGTGGTGCTTGTGCGGCGCGGGACGTAACCACCGGTCTGCCGGATTCGTGCACATCATGCGGTGAGACATTTGGTCCCGTGGCACCGATGCGGCGGTACATTTCATCAGATGATGATGGTGAGGGGTATTCAATGAACCGCACTGCGGCGCGCGGGAGGTCGGGGTCTTCAGAAGTGAAGGCGGATGTGGGAGTTGGTGGCTTGGAGGCGCACGGTGTTCCCCCTGATGTTTCACGTGCCAAATCTCACACGGCAGCAACGATGGGAACTGAGGTGCAGAGGCCCTGTTCCGTTGGCGGTTCCGCTGTTGCCACACAGGCTGGTGCAAGAAATGGTCCAAAGCCCCTTCCGCTGACTGCAAAGGGACTTTACTTCCTTTACTTGTGGGACCAAGCGGTGTCTCGCAGCTAAGATTTTTGTACTCATTCATGAGTAGAGAACTGTGGTTCCCTAATTGTGCCTCTAGTTTTATGGTTGATGCGTTTTATTTTTCCCTTTTCCCCCTTCTTGTTTGTTGCTTTGTTTTGTGGGAATTTGCGGTAGGGGAGGAATTGAGTGGTTGGACTGTGGTGGGGTGTCTCAACTTGCGTGAACGTCTAGCTGTACTGTGACGCTAGCAGTGGTGTACTTGACTTTGCGCGTGTTCATTGGTAGCGCAGAGAGGTGGAGTGATATTTCCTAATCTGTTGTGTATACCTCCATCGTTTAACATAGGCGTGTGTGTGTGTGTGTGTTTCCGTCTGTTTTTCGTTGGTCGCTTCTCGTAAGCATTTTCTTTCTTTCCTTCCTGTCTTATTTGATGAACCTATATGCACGTGTCAGAAGTGTTGGAACGTGTTAGTGGTGGTGTGCAGGGATTCAACCGGGGGTGCGCTGAAACGCGTGGAGCGGATAGGAGATCTTTGGTAATTCACCATATTTTGCCTCTTGTATTCTGTTGGCATTCTTGGGCGGCGGTATAATCGCGCTGAGTCTGTGCGTACTAACCCATCCTCGTTCTGTTTTTCTCCGGTCTTCGGCGTTCGAGCAATGCGGAGTTATGTATTTGGCCAACTGTGTTGGATATGCAGGGTCACGGTGGAGCTCCTCATGGCGATGGGAACGGGGGCAAAGTGGATGTTCATGCTTACGCGCCTAGTCATCTTTGCTTTTATGAGCTTCTCGTACTTTGTTCCGATGGTTTATTGGTACTTCTCTTCTCCCAACATCATTCATCGAGTGGCGTATCGGTCCGCCAAAAGAAGCAGACAACGTGTTCCGAGGATAGAGCCCGGACGTGCACTGGGATCGAAGAGAACTGTGGGGAGCACAGGATTTGAGAACTGTCCGAAGGTGGAGGAGCCGGATGACATTGATACCCTGAAAAGCTTGGTGACGCCGCTCCTGTTGTCACGGGATGGTAGAAACTCGGAAGCGACATGTTCAGTTGAATGTGCGGTAAATGACGATCCAAAGCAGGGAACTACTTCCTCTATCCTTTCTGACGAGTTGCGGGGCTCGTGCGGAGGCTCGGTGGCTTTCAGTTCGGTGTATTTGGGTGGGGAAAGGAATGGGAATGGGACAATCAGCGAAAGAACAAAGGAAACCCGGTGTGACAATCCACTGGAGGACGTTGTTTCAAGCGATGATGATGAGGATAGGCAGAACTTAAACAATCGCGCCCGCCTCGATATATATCTTCCCGTGTCACCCGATTCGTCGTCCAACCCAACGGAAGGCGAAGGAACCCCTTCCGCGGGAGTAGAAAATAAGAAATCTCCTATCGTTATTTGTATTTCTGGTGGTGCGTGGATTGTTGGGTGCTACCTGTGGAGCGGGTTAGTAGCGAGGCTTCTAGCGACTCGGGGCTATGCTGTGTTTTGTCCCGACTATCGTAACTTCCCCCAAACAGACATGGAAGGGATGGTTGTTGACATTTCCGATGCCATTGCTTGGGTGGTGCACAACGCCGACCGGTACAACGGGGATGTAAGCAACATAACCCTTGTGGGGCAGTCCGCTGGTGCACATCTTTCGCTCATGTCACTTCTCTCACAAGCGCATCTACACGCTGAAGAGGCCTCCGGAGGGGAACCACCAAGCGGCGCAGCGTATTACGTCAAGCGGTACAACCCCCGTACTTCCATTCGCCGATACATTGGGCTAAGTGGAATATACAATCTTCAAGAGCTTGTTCCTCACTTTGATAAGCGCGGTCTCTACAGCAGCGTGCTCTATAGAATCGCTGGTGGGGAGGATAAATTGGCGAACTTCTCACCTACTGCGTATTTTGGTCCGAAAGTGCTCGGTAGCACCGAAGAGTCGCTTCCAGAGAATATATTTGACTTTCTCCCGAGGTATATATACTTTCTTCATGGTGATGCAGACGAGAGTGCACCCCTGTCTGAGTCAGCGGATATTGCTTTCGCCATGCGTGAGAAGCAGCGGCTCCTGACAAGGCGTAGGTGTGGGAAAAGTGTGGGAAGATGTGCCCCATTTTTCACTTGCGACTCCTCGAGTTCTATCCCGTGCCAACATACTCATTGTTCGCCCTCTCATATGAGTTCCGATGAGAATGGTATGACCAGCATTAGTCCCTGTGCATCATTTGCCAGTGGGGAACCGAAACATCAGTCCAATGGCGGAATACGTGGGCGGGGGTCGTCGGAGTCGAGTGACAAGGAACACAGAGCTTCAGCGGTTGAGATTCGGTGGGTGAAAATACCGGACGCTTCCCACACCGATCCTTTTGTGGAGGAGGTGTTAGTGGGTCATCAGAGCTCACTTGTGGAATTTATTGTCAAACAAGATGATTACCTGGTGCCGGGTCATCGGTGGGAAATAGAGGCAGAATCCAGCGAACCAGACGAGGATGAGTGCAACGGCGCAACTGTTAACACGCCTGGGGATTCCCCAGCAGAGTATTCGGATTCTGTGACCCCAGTGATGCTTCCCGATGCCATTTTGCCACTTCGTGTTCCTCACGAGTCGCGCCCGCTGTTGATGCGAGCTGCTTCATACGTGTGCCCATTCTAGCTGGTAGTTTACATTCTGTTCTTGTCAAGGTTGCTTCATGCATATACACGCTCTCACATGTATATATATTTATATATGTGATTTCGCTGTTTTTTTTTTCTTTAGCTGTTGTGGGACGCTACTTTCGTTTAAGCAGAATATTTCATGTTTTAGCGATCTCGGTTAAATATTTGTTGTTGTGGCCAACATCACCCTCTCCGTTTGTTTTTCGATTCACCTCTATGAGGTTTTGGCTAAATGTGTTGGTAGGGCCTAATCAACGCTACGTAAGGGTGCCCATTTGCCCTATCCTTTTTTCAAAGTGAGTCTAGGTTCTCTTCGTCTGTTTCCACGCAGTCTGTAAAGATTGATTTCTCACTCCTGAGTTTTTTTTTCCCGCCCCTCTTCCTTCCTTCCTTCCTTTTTTTTTTTCATCGCAGCGGTTTAAGGAAGGCATGCGTTTTTCCAGTACTAACTTTTGTCCCCGTAGCATTGTACGCGCGTGTGTGTGCCGACGCCTTGGCCTCTTCTTTCTTCCCGTAGACACTTCAAAATTTTATTGTTCTTTGTTGCAATGTTTTAGTGCGATGCTTTGGTGTACACATAAATGTATTTCGGTGTGCACATATATTTATATAAGTGTATGTATATATGTTTGTTTAATTATAATTGATGGATGTTGATGCGACACCTTTCTCTTGTTGTGGGATATATATGTCCTCCAGTTTTTTTTTTTTACAGGGGCAGCGTGTTTGTAAGTGGGGAATAAGGCAAGCCAAAGTCACCCGAGGCGACTGTGGAAGACATTTATTACCACTACCATCATCATTGATTACCTTTTCTTATTAGTTTTGGTCGGCAATGCTTGAGGTCATTTCTGATATCTACTGTTATTTAATTTCTCTCATGTGGCACGTTCGATGAAAAGGGAAATAATGTAATTTGAAGAAACTCACACGCTCAGGCAGGAGAGTTAGTAAATGGCTGTTGCGCTGATGTGTGTTTCGTGGCCGCTAATTATGAGACGGTGTCAAACCGTGTTGCCTTCGGTGTATATTTGCGTTTTTTTGTTTTTATATCCTGTTTGCGCCTTGTTTTTGTTTTTGTTTTTGTTTTTTTTCTTTTTACACGCTTACTTTTGAAGCGATTCAGCCACCTCCTCCCTTTCCTTTTCCCTCTGTGTTCCCGCGGTTGTCTCTCCCGGGAGAGAAATCACTTGGTCGTCACCGTTTAAATAACCTTCGTGTGTGACGTTTGTTGAGGTTCGTTGCCGCTTTATGTGGTTTTAGTCGGTTCGGAAGAAGGGAAGTGGTACAGTGAGTGTGGTGTGGGTTATCTGTACCTCTGTTGCTATCGTTGTTGGTTCCTTATACTTTACCATACGCCTCGCATGCGTTTTGAGTCGTCCACGCCCGAACGTATTTCAGGGAGGAAAGTAATTAGTGTGCGTGAGGTCCTCGGTGCCGTTGCATGGACAACCAAGGTGATGCTGATACTCAGTATGTACCAGGTGACCGATATCCTCTCGAGTTGGCAGCAACGGAAGACTCCCAGTTGGTGTCTACTCGCAACAATGAGTTGCCGCGGCGCATTTTAGTTGTGTGTCCTTACCGTTATACTTACCGAGCTCCCGTGAAGGGAAGGTGGGTGGGCTTACCGTTGCTCACGGTGTTTGTCAAGGAATTTGCGTACATTCCCGAAGCGTCGTCTGCTTGTTTGGCGGCAACTTTTAATGCTCCACAAGCTTGCCTCGACCCGCGTGTAACTATTCCCGCGTACGTCAATGAACTTGTGAACGGTGCGCTCAGGCTTCACGGACGGGAAGCAGAATGCCGCGCAGCGGGGCGTGCCTACACCGAGGAACTGAGCCGTATTTTGCATTCCACAACGTTAGCGCTGGCGACACGGGAGAGCTTTCCTGCGAGCGTGGGACATGAAGGAGCGCTCTGTGTCCGCGAAACCCAGCGAGTGCAAGATGGTGAGAGGGGCGAGGCACTGGGGGAAGGATCTGAAGTGGACTTGATCTCCTTGTTAAACACATTTCCACCTCGTCTTGTGCTTCGTCAGCGGGATGTTATCCTGCACGATGTGCAGAGGCATGAGGCTCCCATGCCGTTTGGCGAGCCGCTTCTTATCCTGCGCTACGATCACACCACTCATGGGGCGTCAGGGCATCGTTTATTGGTACTGAAAAAGCCCTGTGGCATACCGGTTCACCCTTCCGGTCGTTGTCGCAAGAACACCGTCACTTCCATTCTTGAAGACGTGTTCGGTGGTGTAGACGCCCACCGCTATCATGCTGTTCCGCACGACGGAGATGATGGTGGGTCAACCCTAGAACCTGGAGTACAAAGTATTGCGATACGACATAAGTTGCATGATTTTGAGCTCATTCGTGTATGGGTGGGCGAGGGTTACGTAAGTTGCTCGGCATGGGAGGAGCTGCAAGCCATGATACAGCAGGAAACCAGCCCCGTTGGTGGTGGGAATGCCAAACTTAAGGTATACGTTGTTCATCGACTTGATAGTGGTACAAGTGGTGTACTGTTATTTGGACTTGACTCCACGAGTGCGCGAATGACGGCGGAGTTATTGTCGCAGAAGGATGATAAAGACGTAGCTGAGATCTCTTCTTCTGAGGGTGTAGCAGCAAATTCGACCGCTCCGACGAAAGAGCTAGGGTGTACAAAACAATATCTTGCTAGGGTTCACGGTCGCTTTGATGCTGCGAAGATTGCCGAAGATCAGCACAACTGTTCCCTTGTTTCTTACACACATTCCTCACAACGAAGTGCTTGCAATAGCGGCTCCGTTGGCTGGCTGTGCATCGATAGACCCATTGGATGTTACTCTTACCACGACAGTTTGTACTGGTGCCCTGGTGCACCCCAAATCAACTCGTGGTTGGAAGAGCGTGAAAAGAATGGAATGGTGGAATCTTCGGAGCGAAACCACAAAGAGAGTGAAGAGACGTCAGAACGTCCATCTCCAATCAGGGGTAAGCGACCCAAATACAAAAACACCGATGAGCTGGAGGCCAAGCACACACGAATGAAAAAGTTAACAATCGGTCTACGCGGTGCGCATCTAACTGGCGAAGAAACAGACTATGATGAAGGAAATATTGAATGCCAAACCTCAACAGGGGAACGACAGCTACGTGAAACATTGAAACGAGCTACAACCCTTGTTAGACGTTGGTCATATGATGAGGACCTCGACGAATCGGTGGTGGAGTGTGTTCTGTTGACTGGACGCACCCATCAAGTGCGTGTCCACTTGGCGTCTGTTGGACATCCTATAGTCGACGACCACAAGTATATTCACCACCTTTCAAGGAATACACCATTTACGGGGAATTACCGGAAGGAAGTAAAATCCCGGTCGCCGCCCTATCCTTCAACGATCCCACACGTAGCAAGCAACTGTTCATCGGTAACCACTCAGGGAATATTTCTCCATGCCTGGCGATACACATTGCAATATAAAAACAGCGAAACACCTGAAACTTTAGAAGCCCCGCTTCCTGCATGGGCAAAGAATGCAGACCTCCGATCGGATGGAAACCACTGAGAGGGAAAGAAAAGTGGGAAGATACGAAGTAACTTACTTTAATAAGAGAAAAGGTATATGAGAAATACTCTAATAAAAAGTAATTAAACATCATTCTAAAATGGCAAAATCACATAGAAAACTGTTAACCATTGATTCCACTAATGCTTTTCTAGCAGTTTTTGCTGATTGTTACACTTAAAAGTTCTTTTTAATTAATTGTTAATCAATTTTTTTGTGTTAAATGTTGTCAGAGTTCTGATTTTCAGAAAAGCAAGTAAACAGATATTAGTCAGTTCGAAGCTTAGGAAGCGAAAACAAGCGTTGTGTAAAGGCGGAAACGATAATAATATTTCTGTTTTCACTTTTCTGCGAGACATGTCATCGGTGGGAATCGAGTGGAGCGCCCTTTCACTCCCTGTTGAAGGGGAAGTGGTGTTCGCTTCCTTTGTCTCGCTTATATGTCCACTGGACGGACGACGTGAAGGTGATGATGTGAGTAAGAAATGTTCTGCAGCCTCCGTTCTGTGTAATGAATGTGCTAACGCGATTGTATGTGTTCTTAAGGACCGTGAAGTTGCTTTCTTTGACCTGGCGGACGAATCTGCTGGCCCCCGGGAGGTCCGGCGCATTGGGGCTACTCCCCCGCTTCTCGTTTCCCGTTTCATGCGCAACGCCGATCCGTCAGTTGCAACGTGTGCGACGCTGCTGCCGAAGGACGTTTCATTCATGTGCCGTGTACCGCCTGCAGCAGTGGAGAGGGTTTCCTCTTCAGATCCATCTGCTGGTCCTCACGGTGGAGGTGCGGGTGCGGCGCATTCAGTGAGAGGGACGGTGTACCTGTGTGGTGCTGTTGGTACCAGTGATGGACGCGTGGATGTGTTCTCTGAGGAGGGCTACGTGTTTGGGTTTGTCGCCAGCGATGGCCCTGTGGTTGCTGTGAGCGTCATCTACAGTACGAGCTTTTCCTCTGGCGGGTGTGCGGGTGTCAAGAGCTGGGAACAAATTCAACCTTCTGGTGTGTCGCTACCTGCGGAGGGTAGTGACGAGGAGCGTACTCTGGATCGTGCAACGGCAAACCTGGGTTTCGTGACGACTAATGCAGACGGTGTTGTGTCTGTTTGGCGCCAGGACGGTTGTGGGTTGAAGCCTGCTGTGTTTGGCAGCAGCGCGCTTTTCTCTCGGGTGTTTTGCTCGCGTGTAGTGCAGCCAAGCAGTCGTGACTGGCTGCTGAGTGGTACGGAAGTAACAAGGACACCATTCATTGTACACACATCGCCAGGTCTCACGGCTGACTTGTGTGCACGGAGCGCAGTGACGTTTGAGGATGTGGAGAGCCGAGTGCGCCTCCCCGGGAATATGTTGACACGCACAACCGCGATTGCGTCGGATGGGGACTCGGCACTAGTGGCGAGGGGGCGATCAGTGTTCCACGTTACATTCTCTGGCTCTTCCTGCGACCTTGTTTGCACGGCCGACTGCAACGTGGACGGCCTGCACTTGCCTGGCAGTGGTCCCCAGAAAGAGGGCGGAGCGGCCCTAGCAGCTGCATGCGATGTGAAGGGGACGGTATATGTTCTGTGTGGGCAGCCGCTCTCTGTGCTTGGTCGCTACAGTGCTACGGGCGGTGGTCCTATTCGTTCCTTGTCTATCTGTGCGGTGTCGCGGCTTGTTACGATTGTTGGCGGCGATGGCACGGTGGATGTTGTACTGGTGCCTACGGATGCCGATTCTGTTCCAACCGCGACCGTACACCAAGCCCTCGCATCGCTTCCTCGTTAGTAATAATTTCCGCTGTTAGTACATGTGGTGAACTTGTGGGGTGGGGTGGCTGAAGAATACCCCGCTTCTCATCATCCTCCTTTTTTTCCCCTTTTATTTTTAGTTCACTGTTTAATTTGTTCCTCATTCCAAGTGTTTTCTTTCTTGTGGCATTACCGTGTCGGTGAAAGAATGGCTTTGTTACAGTGGCACCTGCAGTACAGTGTGCTGTTGTAATGCAATTCCTTGGCTTCGCAGCCTTAACTATGACGTCTGTGAAGGGTTGTGATTGCGGCGCCGTTTTGTTTACTGTCAATCCTTCAATTGCATTACACCTTTCGCACAACTGGGGTGAGGCTGCATAGTAATAAGTATAACATTGGTTTCTAAACTCTGAATATGGCATGGGAGCCCAAGGGTCGTAAGTCCCTTGCCGCAACCATTGCGTCCTTTTCCCCCTTCATATGTTCTTTCATCTTTTTGAATGCCTAATTGTCTTTACGGGAGTGCCGATAGTGCGATGTGTGGTGTGTGGCGGTTTCTTCGCTCGGAATGCGCACTTACTCGCGGGTGCACACT
>NW_027124695.1:3686-11138 GCF_001457755.1 Trypanosoma equiperdum | reverse complement strand
CCCCCCCCCTTGTTTTTGATCATGATTTTCTTGCTTAACCCGCTTCCTCCCTCCACCATTAGTGACTTCCCGTTATCTTTTCTACGCTGATCTGCTCTAAGTGTACATTCCCGCCCTTTACAACTTAACCAGTGTTTTTAGGGTTGCATGTGACACGTACTTTCGGCCGCTGTGTTCGTTCGTTGGTACTGTGCTAATCGCAGCTCTAAATGACTGCTACCTCGGGAGCAGGGAATGATTTCTGCGGGTTATTGTGCAGTGCTCACAGCTTATCCTTGATTGCCGACCTAATGGTGTTAGTGGTGAGACTTCGTTCTCTTGGCGCTGTTGTTGGTCACTCAACTCTTTTGTATTGATTGCCCACAGTATGCAACCACTTGCTGTGGTTGTGGCTTTTTCATTTTTTGCTCCGTGGTGTTTCTGCAGTGTCGCTTCCACTACCTTGTTCTTTCTCCCTCTGTCTTTGCCCTCCCCCTCTTTGTCCTTGTCCTCGCCCGTCTGCATGTATTGCTACGGACGCTGAAATGTTTGAGCATATGTCCTACAATGGTGTTGTGACGTTTATAAGTTTTGTTAGGGTTAGGGGTGTGTATAATAGGTAGTGCCGGCGGTGCATGTTCCGTCGTGCGATTCCCCTACTCTCTGCGAACATCCCGCGCAGCGTGTGGGATCCCGCACAGCACAACCCCAACTGGTCCGACAGCTACGGTCACGACATAACTAACCGACGAGCGTGGCCGGCGAGGAAGTGGACGGTTGGTCTGGAACCTTGCACTCCTCGGGAGTGGCTTCAGTTCTCACACCGCAATCTCGCTTATGCGTACAACGGAGCTCTCCGTGCGTGTCATTCGCTGCCGTCGATGCTTCTCTTGTATAAGGAGATGAAGCAGCGCGGAGTGAAGGTCGACGTTGACACCATGAATGTGTTGCTAACGCGCGCTGCCCGCCATGAGCATATTCAAGTAGATGACGTGTTCCTGCTATTCGACGAGCTAGTGGCGCTGGGCGCGCGGCCAGATCTTGCTGCTGCTGAGACATTGCACACTGTGCTCAGCCACAGTGCGTCGATGCCTGAGGAGTGGCGTGAGGCCCGACGGCTGCAACTTGTTGAGCTATACAATAATCTGGCGATGGAGGAGGTTGAACGCCTGGCACCACACCGTGCGGATCGGCTACTGAAAGAGCAAATGAAGCGGTTTCGTGGCAACCTGCAGCAGCTTGGTTCTGGGCTCCGTCCCACTGTGTACTGCCGCTACTTACACACCACGCATACGGCTGCAGTGCTTCTTGAGGAGGTGCACAATTTCCTGTGGGAGCTTGTCCCAAATGACCACCCCGCAATGGAAATTCCCGCCCTGCAGTTGCGTGTTCCGTTCGTTGCATCTGTATTGAGACGTCCATCAGTTAATCCCGGCGTTTCATTAGCATCTGTGAGTCGTGCGGAGTTTGGGGACACGGATGTGTGTGCCGTTTTTCTTGCAGCCGCGGAGCGCATGGTGGACGCGGATTTTGATGACCAACGGCCTGTGTCTGAGCGCCGCTTGTTCCTCTCTCTTCTGACAATGATTTCATACAGTGGTGTTTTGTATACATCTGACCTCATGGCACAACTAATGGAGATGGTGAAGTACAGCAATAATGACGAGACACGAGACTCGGACGCGCAACGTGTGCTGCGGTATGCACTGCGCGGCTCTAGTGCGGCACAAGACAGTGCAAGCCGTACTCTATGGCACAGTGTGGAAAAAGTTGCTGACTGCCGCGTTGTTGGGCGCTATATTGGGGCACGCAACCCATGGAATCCTATCCGTGTCTGCTTTGACGAGCAAGGTGTATTTAAGGCTTACCCAATCTCCACCACTACTACTACAAGGGAAGTGTCCCCACCTGAGGGTAGCAGTGCGGTGACACAGGAGCAGCGCGCCTCATGTGTGGAAGGTCGGACTCTGGAGGCACTGAACATGCGATGGGATGATGTGCGGCGTCTTATTGAGTGTACCGGTGTCTTGGTGACGCCGCCATCGGAGCGGTGCCCACAACAGCAGAAAATGGAGGTCTTCACTGGAATGGCTGTGTATCTGCGCACTGTTGCTACAGGGCGACGGTATGAGGGTGGAGAAGATGTGCTGAGTGATGGTGCCGTAGCCACTTCATCATGTGAGCAGCGTCGGCGTGGGACCCTGTTCGCTGAAGGTTATGACTTTGATGTATGGGTTCGACTCTTCTCGCTTGTGCAAGAAGTCCGGCATGATATGGAAAAGTTCATGGCAGATCATACTCTGCAGTGTGTGGAACCCGAGTTCGAGTGCTGGGAAGCGCTGCTTGTCACGCTTCGGTGCGCCTTAGACTTTTGCGTGGTGCAGATGCAAGGTGGTGGTGCGCGTGGTACTGAACGTGAGGTGGTGGAGAGGTTGTTTCGGGACGTTGTGGCACTCCGTGAGGAATTAATTGAGGAGAGCCGTACACGATTCGGAGGGCGGATGCGGGTGCTCTGGCTACAGGAGGCATGAAGACTTTCTTTCACTTACATCATCACAGTGCGGGGGTTTGTATTCACTCTGTGTAGATATCGGGCGAAACAGTGGGGACACATTGTAAATTGTGGTACCGTCTCTTCACAATGTTTTCTTATCTTCATCAGCTGGTAATTGCCACTTTTTGCATGAGGTGTGAGGTAGTGGCTCGTGAAATCTGTAGGTGCACTTCATCTGAGGTGTGTATGAGAAGTCATGTGACTGAATAAGATATCACTGTGTGGAACATATCGTTGTTTATTATGTTGCTTGCATGTACTGCTGTGTTGTGATGTTCATAATTAATTAATACCTTGCTTTCTCTGCCTGTGCACCTCTTTAACTTTTCCTCTCCCCCGTTTCCTCCCGCATGGTATAGTGATACCTAACTCCTCTCGGTACCAGAGGCTGCACTCACGTCAGCACACGGGTTGTGGTGCAATGGTGAACCTGCATGAGCTGGGAGGGCAGCAAGGCTGCGGGGGACCTCAATTTACTCCTGTGGGAGTGTCGTTGACACCGCTGTTGCAGTATTTCTCGCTGCTCGTTCATGTAGTTGGAAAGCTACCCGGATTTGCTGCCGGGTTCGTGACCGTGTGGCTAGTTTACATTATGTTTATAGGGCGTGATGTGCTTTTGAACACGTGCGTTCCTGTTGCTGGGTTCCACATTACTGCACTGTTACTGCTGCGTGAACTATTGACACCATGGCAGGAAGGAATAGCTGGGGCTGCTGAGGTACGTCGGCGTGTGGCAGCACAGAGGTCGTTTGTGCGGGATGTGCAGTTACAATGGGGAGCAAAACTCGATTGACAGTCATGGAGGTGGACATTACATGTGTTAGTGGTGTGGCTTTCTTTTAGGTGATGCCCTGCACCCTTTCCATTGCACAGTGTGCAAAAGAGTGATATTTTTCAGGTACTGCTGTTGTTATTGTTGTTCCGCTATGGATTGAGTGCTTGTGAGCAGCGGCACCTGGCTACGCAGGATTGTGAGAGCAGTGTGCTTACCCTTATAGTCACTGTTTGTATATAATTATGCACTCGTGTGTGTATGTGTGTGTGCTATTGATGTGCTTGCTTCCAACAACACTCGTTCTGTCTACCTTTGTTTACTCTTGTTAGACTCTCGAAGCGATTACCGTGCAATATTTCGTTGATAACAAGGTGGAATGATGTGTACCGCAACCGTTATGAGGACTCCCTCTGCGGTTTTGTGCCTGCTGCTTGCGGCAACCCTGACTCTCAGCACTCCCGTTGCCGTTCGCGGGGAAGTGCTTAAGGATGCGACCCCTACAGTTGTGACAGTCTGGTATAACGCCACGAGCGGCGGTTTCTATGCTACGGATGGTCTTGCATCTGGTAAGTATGCTGCAATCGTGAATGTGAGTAACACTTTCAACAAGACCGGTTGGGACGTTGTGACTGCTGTGGCAAACGATGGTTTCATGCATTTGCCTGGAGAAGCGGAACCGTCAGCAGAGCGCGTGCTACTGGCATACAAGGCTGTAGGTTTTGGTGAAGGCTACGCCACGTATGAGAGCATGAAGGCTTCCATAAACAATACGTTTGAGGGTCCTGAGGGTCTCTCTGCGCTTTTGTCTGATGCGCCGCAGGCACAACACTGGATTGAAGAGCACGTTCGGTATATGGACGCTGCGAAGTTCGAGAGCAGTGCATTCTACACCCAGCTGCGAAACATGTTAGCTCTCATTGATGGTATGGTTGCTGGTTACAACGCTCGTGCCCCTGCTGACGAACGGTTGGATCGGATGAAGCTGTTAATGTACAACATGCAAGCAGAGATTGGTGACATTGTGAGGGCCACATCCCCTGCGGAGGTATTGGATGATATGCGTCAGATGATGCCGCGGTGGTTTGTTGACACCCACTGTTCTGCCTTTGTAAAGGTCGTAAAGGATGACATCTACTTTGGTCACGCCACGTGGAGCAGCTTCAATACTATGTTGAGGCAGTACAAAACGTATGCCTTCGGCGGGCGCTTCGTTACCATGTCATCTTACCCAGGTTTGGCGCACAGTGTGGATGATTGGTACATGACACACAAGCGCCTCGCAGTCATGGAGACCACCAACGTCATACACAATGCAACGCTGCTGCGCAACCATGTCGGTTCCTCTAGCGTGGCTACGTTTCTGCGTGCGATGATCGCGAACTTCATTGCGGTGGACGCCCCCTCATGGGTGTCGAACTTCAGCAGGGAAAGCAGTGGGGCGTACAACAATCAGTGGATGGTGCTCAACATGGGTGCAGTGGAGTCCGAGGCGATGTTTAAAAACATGGCACCCAACACCTTTTGGGTGTTAGAGCAGCTCCCTGGTACTGCTCCTCCGTTGGGTATAACATCTAAGGATATGACCAGCGTGCTGAACACCACTGGGTACTGGGCGAGTTATAACAGACCGTACTTCCCCAATGTGTACAATCTTTCAGGTACGCTGAAGATGCAGGAGGAATACGGTGACTTCTATTCTTACAAGAATTACTCACGCGCCCGGATATTTGAACGTGATCAGGGTTCTGTGGTCGATATTGAAAGCATGAAGAGGCTGATGCGTTACAACAACTACACGAAAGACCCATTTTCTCTTATTCCCAACTGCACTGGTGCTGTTGGTATGGATGACGATGGTAATGTGACTAATGTCTGCAAGCCTCCATACAGTGCGATGCTTTCAATCGCAGCACGTGGTGATTTGAACCCTCCTGGTAATGCGACCGAGTACGGCCCACTTGTCCGAAGTGTAGGACACGTAAATAGTGGAGCTATCGATGCAAAGATAGCGACGTGGACGGGGATGGTGAAGAATCCTGAAAGTTATACTGCTCATGTTGTCTGTGGCCCGACGACCGATAATCAACCACCGTTTCAGTGGGTGGACGGCATGTTCGATCCCATGCCCCCAACATATGGGTTGCTGAAATTGTATAACTTTAGCTTCGTAGCCATGGAGACGCCGTTTTTTAAAAGCGATGTTGTCGACGTAGTTTGGTGGATTATTTCGGGAATTGGAATAGGAGCTACTATTTTATTACTATCTATTGTTCTTTATTATAATACCGAGTGTAGTGTCGGTGTTGATGAGGATGAACTTCTTCCCGAAGAGGCTGAAGGTCTTATAGATCCTCAGAACTAGAAGCTATGATAATGACGCACTTACCTCTCCTCTCTTCCCGAGGTGTAGATATTGCTGAACTGATGTGATGTGCGGTGGGGAGCTGAGAGGTGCACCAGATGCAATGTACCAATGCTTTAAATGAACATTGTGTCTCCTCTGCTATGTAGGTAGTAGTTTTTATACTTGAGGGAGTAGCGTGTCTGTGTGTGGTTGCTCTGTGCTTGAAAGGGAGTGTGATGAGCGCTCCGGTTCCCGCAGAATCGGTTACAACTAAGGTAACTCTCTCCCTGATTTTGCTTGCTTCCTACGGGGATTCATATGAGGCCCGTAATGACGGAAAAAGAAGGTGCGAGAAAGAATGGTAAGTGTAAAAAATGGGAATGGTAATAAGCGATGGATGTAGGAAGTGAGGTGTATAGGAATAGAAGAGATGAATGTGCCCGCGCGTGAATATGTTGTGGTGGTACCAGCGATGTGGCATGTAGTGTTGGGGCGCAGTGTAGAGAAAGGAAGAGATCAGTTGCCGCATAGTTGATGCAGCACTCCTCCCCATATCTTTTACATCCTCCTCTAGTCGTACGTTAACGCGTGGTGATTCCCTCGCATGCCATTGCCGCTGTTGCCAGTGCTGTGTTCCGTCCGTTCTGTGCGTCCCGTGAGTAATACACGGCGTAGTGTTGCATTGTTTTTGTTTTTGTTTTTGCTTACCTTCCTTTTGTTCCAACGCACATTCCAATGCGTGTGTTTTTTTCGTGTAGCGAAGTGAATTCTCTCCCCCTCGAGTGGTGTGGGAGGACGACTGAGTGCCTTTCTTTGTGTGCTCAGAAGCCCATGTACCCCATTGTATTGGCTGTGCCGCTACTTTTGTACGGGTTGCATGCATGAGCAAATATATATCCCCTTTTCTTCGCCTCTAATTTGCATGGAAGTGGAACGAGCACATTTCACTCACACAAGGATTTGATTAAAGGAAGAAATGTCGCAGCAGCTTGCATGCACATACGCCTCCTTGATACTCTCTGGCAGCGGGAATGTGGGGATAGTCGTTACTATTGTTTCTCACGTGAGCTTATTCATCGGGTAGATGTGCACTTGGCTGTTTTTGCTTATCGGTTCTTGTATTGTGTTTAAAGGGCAGTGCCTCTGATGTCAGAATGTGTGGTGTGTGTTGCTGTGATCCGTCATCATACGCTACAGTTTTGTATGGTCGATGGCCGTGTTTATGTACAGTAAAGAAAATGTGAGCGATGTCTGCAATATTATTTACTGGATACTCTGCCCAAGTGCTGTTTGTGGACGTGATTCTATGATGTTTGTAAACTGTTAATTGTCGCTGTCACTAACCGTACATAATGCTCTACTGTGTGGACACGCTTGTTTACATATGTAAGTAAGCTTTGTATCATCTCCCTCGTTGCATCAGTTGCAGTTGCTATCTCTTATTTGACTCACATTGTTGAATCTTTTCGTGCTTCGGAGTGTCTTTTCGTGTGTGTATTTTTTGGTCACCGGGATTTTTTTTTTGGTGGTTTTCAACTTCTTTTATCCCCCCAGCTACTGCTCTCTTTTGAAATAATATGTTGCCATTGCTTATTGAAGTTTCTCTAAGCCCGAGATGGGATTGTTGTGACGGGTTTTGACCTTTTCTTTTTTTATAGTTTGGGTTTAGTGGCATAGGGAACGCCACTGAATTTGAGCGAACGCTGCCAGATCTCTTTAAGTTCTTTGCTTGATTTTTTTCTTTAAAGTTTTAAGTGCATACATGCATATAATAATAATGAATTACATGCTTGTTATATG
>NW_027124695.1:0-3676 GCF_001457755.1 Trypanosoma equiperdum | reverse complement strand
TTCCAACGCACATTCCAATGCGTGTGTTTTTTAGCGTACTGTAGTTGATTCATTTGTGGCGGTCGTTTTGCGTTGGTGTCATTTGTTCGTGTAATTTGTTGTTGTTGTTGAAGCAGCCTGCAGTTGCCAATTTTTTGTCTTTGATTTTTTTAAAAAATTTTTCGTTTGTTATGGTTTTGTTGTTCTATATCTTTTTTAAAATTTCTTTCCTTTCCTTTTATATTTCTTCGTTAAGTGGCTTTCATTGTGGTGGTGCTAATGCTTTTTTCCCTTGACGGGCTGCT
Source organism: Trypanosoma equiperdum (assembly GCF_001457755.1). Lineage (NCBI taxonomy): Eukaryota > Euglenozoa > Kinetoplastea > Trypanosomatida > Trypanosomatidae > Trypanosoma > Trypanosoma equiperdum. The sequence goes on along the minus strand of NW_027124695.1, from coordinate 3,392 downwards.
TGTGTATGGTAACGGGGAAGGTGATGAAAGTGAATCCTTACACAGCAACCTTAATGTTTCGGAGGGACGCCAATTAGTTTCATTGTATCGTTTGATGCATCGCCTTCATTGTACGGAAGAACGTGATACGGAGGAAGAAGGTACTCATCCCGTAGTATTTGCCAAATTTTTGGGAGCACAATGGAATGGGCCGTCGTCGGTGCATGATGATGTTGTGCCAACTGCCGGCGTCATTGTTAATAATAACATCAATAGGGCTGCAAATGGCATGGAAGACATGTTTATACGCGAAGGGGCAGATGGTGGCTTCAGTAATGGCGCGTTAACTGTCAGCACGTCTACGCGAACTCTCGGATGCGTTCAGGTACCGTTGGATGATGCAAATGCCGTTTTGTTCTCGTGCACGGCATCCGATACAATGAGGCGGGAGGTATGATTAGCTAAAGAGGACTCGATGCAAACCAAGACTTCCAATGGATAATACTTTTCCGTTCTTTCTTTCTGTCCATTCAATTTTGTCATTATCTTTTCTTGTGCCTTTCCCTTTTGTGTCAGTCTGTTTTCGTGTTGGTTTGCGTGCGTTTTCTCTTCTTCTTTCGTTTCGCCTCTATCTTGTTACGTATATATTTGTATATGTTTCTTGTCCTGTTGTTTAGTTTATTCTAATTCCATTTTATTGTATTCCTTTGCTTCTCTTCTCTTTCCTTTTTCTTATTGTTTCTTTCAGTGGTGGACAAGTTAAAAAAAAAAAGAATAGAATAACAAGAAGAAAACAAAGTGAAACAAAAAAAAGGAAAAGGTAAAAGCGGCCGCCCGGCTCTTCCACCGTAGAGCCCCGTTTTTTTTAATAAAAAGGTTGTCGCTTTCTCTTTGGTTTCTTTTTGCCACTGTTGCTGGGGAAATATTGAACTGTTTTCCCTCTTCTTTTTTTTTTTTCGTATTCCCTCCGTGAGGTTGTAATTCTGTCAACATTTAATATTTTCCGGCTCTTGAGAGAACGCCACCAGTCATATAAATATTTACAATTTTGTTCAAAAGTAAATCTCTTTTTTTTTTTGCGGTGTGATTTGTAACAAACAACAACAACAAGGAGGGAGGGAGGGAGGGGGGGGGGAAGGTTACTAAAATAGTAGAGAATTGTGTGTGTGTGTGTGTGTAACCTCCTGCCCAACTTTAGCCGCATTTTTCTTTTTTACTTTCTCAGTCATTTGTTTTCCCGACTCCGTTTGGTCTTTTTTGTTTCTTTGTTTTGTTATTATTATCATTATTACCTTAGGTGCCGAAGAGGGACGTACAAGCGCCCCTCTTTTCCCCCCATCAACCCCCCCAAAAAAAGTGAATATTTAAGTTACCAGTACCAACATCAAAAGTGTCATAAAACAGTGAAAGTTTGATTTCAACTAGGCGTGCGTTGCAAGTGGGCAAAGAAAATAAATAAATAAATAATAATAGCGAGGAAATATATCGCAGTCCGTGAGGAAAAAAAAACGGTAGAAAAAAACGAAAGAGGTTGGGAGGAACTTAACTGACGCAAAGGAGAAAAAGGAAAAAGAAAAGAGCAGCGTTCTCCTTAGCCAACACCCTCGTTTACTTATTGGCTCATTTTCTTTTTTTTAAAGAGCTCGTTTTTGTATTTTCATTGCTTGAACTACGTTATTATTATTGCAGGCAGTGGAAGAGGAAGGGCGGACGAAAAAAAAAACAAGAAAACAGGACTGAAGCATTTTGGGGATATTTTCTTTCTTTTTGTTACTCCTTCTGCACAAGTACGCAACGAAAAACTACGGGGGGAAAAAACTGTTTTGTCCATAAATATCAATATAAAAATATATCTGTTGAAAACACGTGCATCAGCGTCGTGATGCAACAACAACAACAACAGAAACACTTGGTAGGCTCCGGCGCTACGAACAACACAATGGGTAGAGTTGATTTCTTACAATTACCCGCTTCATGTAATGCTGAAAGCAGCAGCAGGTGGCGTTGGCGGTTTCAAACACAGCAACAGCGGCATCAACACGGTGACAGTGACAGCGGTGAAGGTGAAGATGGAGGAGTTTTTTATAACGTTCAGAGAGTTGAGGATGATGGGAAGGAGACTGACATCATGTATGTTGCTAAAACTATAGGAAACGAAGTGCTTCACCATGAAGTAACCCCACGTTACCCAAACAGTCGCAGCTCCATAAATGACGAGTTATCATCTGCGACCGGAAGCAGAAGCAGCAGCAGCAGCAATGATATATGTGAGGAGCCCCTCCCTCTTTACTTTATCCGTAATGCGGGGAAGCGCAGGATCGGCCCCGTGTGCGAGTCCGTCACGGAGAAAGAACGAACCCACTTTTCCACCGAGAGTGTCAGAAAAGCCGATATTACCCCGCCTACTGAACCTTTACAGGTGGAAATAATATCAAAACGAACCTCATACATCGGCTTACATGTATTTCAGGAACAGAATGAGATTGTGGCGCACGTAGAAGAAGAGAAACACAGCAGCGACGATTCCGATTACCGAGAACAACGTGAAGGCGACACCCCAATGGTCCCAAGCTTTGTGTACTACAGTGCGCCGCGCCGCGGGCAACACACTTCTGAAAGCGAGGAATATGCCACAGAGTTTGATGAGAGTTGCGCACCAGCAACAAACAATGAACACCACCACGCGTCACCACTAAAACCAACACTAATAAAAAAACGATGTTATATACCTGTACCCTCACCACCCGAAGGCCATACAAAGGTCAGCATGAGTTACCATACATCCATACAATCAGCAACACCACCTTCGGAAATAACATCGCCATTGCAAGTTAGCTTTATACGCAGCAAGTTATGCGGTAACTACAGGTCAGAAGCTGAGGCACAGCTTCCGATGAGTATTGAAGCGATAAAAGGTGCTTTCCAGAGGTCAGATAAGTCAGCAAAAGCAACGCTGCCCCCGTCTATGGGACGGCAAGCAAGGGAGTGCAAGCCACAGCGTCAGCAGCAACCTGAATGCTTTCGTGAGCGAAGAGAAGTAAGTTCTTCTTCATCTGAAGACGAATACAACGGAGTGATGATACCCGCAAAAGAAGGCAGGAGGAATGCACACACATTTAAAAAGGTTAACACTGTCAGAGAACAAGAACACAAAAACGGGGGTCTAAAAGAAGAGCAACAGATGAGGGAGAGCGATATTCAAAAGAATAGAGCACAACAAGTTGTTTTTGGTTTTATGCCAAAGCAAAATCACAAACACACAGAGGTGCACGAAGCATGTGATGAGCAAATGCCAGTGAGTGTGTGTGGTATTCTCGAACAACCACTTTCTATGGCTCATGTGTTTGACAGCTTAATGAAAGATGCGGAGGTGCACGAAGCATGTGATGAGCAAATGCCAGTGAGTGTGTGTG
>NW_027122992.1:1781-2498 GCF_001457755.1 Trypanosoma equiperdum | reverse complement strand
AATGCACCACTGTGTGAGGGTTTCACCCTTGGACCGACTTACTAAACCGCCAACACAAATTCAAGACTCCCAATGCGGCAGTAGAAGTCGAACTGGGGTGTAACAAAGGGCGAGGCCAGGCGTGCAACGGCGCAACAGCGCTGGACGTAATAAAAGCACGACTAAAGTATACGGAAGGGCGCGCAGCACAGCACAGCGAGCAACGTAACAAAGCCGCCGACCTAGCAACGATTATTGCGGATGCGCTGTCACTCGACATAGTAACAGCCGCCGAACTTGACGAAAACACGACGCTGGCAACGGCAGCAGTACAAGCACTAGAAACGATGCCCGACCTAACCGCTGGCGACAGCTACTCCAGCGAAAGTAACATGAAAGCACTAGTGGCAAGAATAGCACTAGGCATACCACTAGAACAGAAGCTATTGCCAGAGAACGACCAGGCCATCGCCGCAAAGATCAAAGAACTGTATGGGGAAAATCACGGAGAGTTCACAACAAAAAATTGGAGCAAGCTTCCAGACACAACAGTAACATACTTCACAGCCACAGAAACAAAGACAGAGAAACTAAAGGCGCTTTCGAATCTAGAAGGGATAGCAACGGCAATTGGCGCTGGCTTAGCAAAAGCAGCAACACTGCAGATGCAAACAAAATGCCCCACACAGTCCATGACAAGAGAAAAAAAAGACAAACCAGAAGAACCAGCGAAAACAG
>NW_027122992.1:700-1771 GCF_001457755.1 Trypanosoma equiperdum | reverse complement strand
GCACAAAACAAGCGAAGATTGTAAAAAGGAAACAGGTTGTGATTTTAATGAGACAAAAGACCCGAAATGCTTTCCAAAAGCTGAAACAGACAAGAAAGATGAAGCATCGTTTTCTAGCAATTTGAGAGTTTCTGTTCCTCAGGTATTTGCTGCGTTACTTTTTGTCTGCATTCTAAGCATTTTTGATTATAGTATAAAACTTTTAGGATTTTTGCTGAAATTTTGATATATTTTAACACCTAAATAAACTGAAAAATAATTAATTTTTTGGCTACCTGTGCGTTTGAATTTTTTTTCTGATTGCTAAAAAAATTATCCCTCTTTTTTGTTGTTGAATATTTTGTCCTGCGAACCAAGAAGGTAGGGGGAAAGGTAGGAAGTTTAGGGAGATTTATTCGGGTTAGGGTTTTATTTTTCCTTTTTTTATTTTATTTTTATTTTAACAGTTAAAAATTTTTTGTGCGTCAGCGGCTCTTTTTTAAAGTGGGCAATAACACTTATTCAACCCCAGCCGTGCATCGACATTTAATTTTACCCCATTTTCCAACCTTTTTTGGCATTTTTGATATTTTCATTTTTAGGTTTTTCGAGTTAATTTTGAATATTTAAGATTAGGGTTTTTTTATTTTTGTTTAGTCTTTCAGCTCTTTTTTTTCATTTTTTCTATTTTTGCAAATTTTTGATATTTTTTACTTTTTAGGTTTTTGCTGGACTTTTTTGAGATATAAATTTTTTAACATATTTGATTTTTTTAATTTTTTAAATTTTTTAGCGGAATTCTTAAGCTTTCTATTTCTTTTTGAAAAGTTAATTAACTTTTGGGTAATTTTTCTTTAATGAATTTTATCCCGATTTAAGGTTTAAAATTTTAAGCCGAATAACAAAAAGAAAAAAGAAAGGCTAGGACTGGTTGGGTGTTTAGGGTTAGGGTTATTCATGTTAAAATTTCTAGAAAACATTGTTGGGGTTAGAATTTTAAATTTATTATTTTTATGTGATGCAGCAGCTCTTTTTTTCGTGAATACTATAACTATTTTTTCTCCAGCAGACATCTTTGCTTAAATTTTTTCC
>NW_027122992.1:0-690 GCF_001457755.1 Trypanosoma equiperdum | reverse complement strand
TATTTCCATCCCCACATCGACTCAATATTATTATTTCATAATTAGCCATCTTTTTTCCTTGTGATTCAACGACTGTTTTTTCTATAGCATTTCCCTTATGCACTATACAGACATCCTAGCTTAAATTCTTCTAATATTCATTTTTACTACCCCGCCGTTACGTTTTTTTCATTTTGGTTTTGTGAATCTCAGCTCTGCACTTTCCGCTGCTCGCGGTTTCAAATTTTTTTGTTAAAACAAAAGCTGGCGGGTGGCCTCAGCCACTGCACGCGTTTTTTTTTTACAGTGGCGTGTGACAGTTTCGCTGCGGCCATCTGTCTGCTTTTAAGGCGAGGTAGAAGCAGGCAAACGATATTCAGCAGCAACACATGATGCCAAATAGGCAGCAAGCTTCAGCGACGCGTGCAGACAGCAAGCAGCACACAACAAACACGACCCGCACAGCAGCTAACATCAAATGGAATAGCACCACAGCTACAACAGGAAACCACTGCAAACCCAATGATGGAGAAACGCAGACAAATCAAGGAACAGATGAAACTGCAGCAATAGAAGACCCTAATTGTGGCCAGTATACTGACTCAGACAAATGTGTCAAGGCGCCAGGCAAACCTAAAGAGGGAAAGAAATCTGTTTGCTGTTGGATTGATTTAATTGATGGCCCTGGCGATGCCGGCCACCTCAACGTGG
>NW_027124836.1:2370-2856 GCF_001457755.1 Trypanosoma equiperdum | reverse complement strand
AAATTAGAAAATTCTCTTAAAATAGCAAATTTCATAAAATTTGAGCAATAATCCTAAAAATTTCAGAAATTTTAAAATACTACGAAATTAACAGAAGCAGCAGCTATGAGAGAAAATTTCCTAGTTATAATAAAACTAGAAGAGCGGCACATTTCTTTTTCTAGATCATGCTCATTATCTTTACCTTTTCTAAATGCACAATTTTGCTTATCGCCTGTTTTGTCAGCGTCACATTTTGCTTTATCAGTTCCGTGTCTTGAACACCCAGATATGGCTGTTCCCCCTGCTTGCTCTCCTGTTACTGCTGTGTTTTTCTGTCGTTCTTCCTCCTTAGGTTTGCAGAAATCCCCTTCGCTTTTCTCAGTGCCGTTCAATTTGCAACCATCACTGTCTTTTCATTCGCTTTTTTAAAGGTTCTTACTGCAGTTCGATCCTGGCTTATTTTGTGTCTGTCGCTGTGACGCTACTACCGCTTTGCTGTCTATC
>NW_027124836.1:0-2360 GCF_001457755.1 Trypanosoma equiperdum | reverse complement strand
CTGTATAAGCTTCTGAGCGACGCTATTTCCTTCGTTTTCGCTGGCTTTAAGCCATGTGCTTAACAGCGTTGATTCTGCTACTTCTTTCTCTGCCCTTTTTAGGCTTTCCGCCACGTTTGAGACTTCCTTTACCCACAGGATGTCGTAGAATTTTTGCAGTGTTGCCGCCGTTAGAGCAGTGTACTCGACACATAAGCCTTCATTGTTGCTTCCCGTACAGCCTGTGCTTTTGAATTTGCCTAGGTAGGCGTTGGGGGTTTTGAACCTTAACTTCGAGACGATATTGGCTACGGCGTTGTCTAGATAGCGAGCGGTTAATGGTTTGGGCGGTTGCGCTATGCACGTTGCCATTATGTCGCCGAAGTCCGGTGCCGCGCTTGCTATGTTTGCTCCTGCGTCGCTTTGGTGAATTATGAGTCGGCCGCAGGCGTTTGCTCCATCTCTGCCACCGGTTTTTTTGTGGCACAGACAGACTATTGTTGCCGCCACTGTTGTTGCCTTCGCCCTGTCTCCGCCGGCTTTGCATGCCGTCTGTGTGTTGCCGCCCACGCCACCGTTGAAGGCGTCCGCTGAATCGTACTCTGCGCCCGTTGCTTTGTCCTGACCGTAGCCGGCTTTGTTAAGTGCCTTCGCTACTGTCGCCGTTGTCGTGTCTTTGTTTTGTCTTTGCACCTCACTGAGCCGTTCCCGAAGTGGCTCGGCCTGTGCTGATATCGGTATTAGCGCCTGTCTGGCCATTGTTCTTAGTTCATCTGGAGCATTTTCTAGCCCTGCCTCCGCTAGGACAGCTGCCTCTTTGCCGTCTCCGTCTAACGCTTCCGCTGCTGCTGCCCAGATCGGCCACTGCTTCTGCCATGTAGGGTCCGTTTGAAATTCTTCAGGTGGCTGTTTGGGAGGCGCGTTTGTGTCAGAAGCTTTATTGAACAGGTTTTTCCATTCTTTGCTGCTTAGGGTTAGCTTGAGCTGTTGCAAGTTGTCGTAGGCTCCGAGACCTGACGTGTCTATCGAGGGCACCGTGGTCTGGAGGTTGGCCAGCGCAGCTAGCGCGCACAAGGCTGCAAAGTCTTCCTCGTTGTCATCTGGATTGACGTCATCTTCTGCTGCTTCGATGCTGGTTATCGCGCGCAAAACTAATAAAAGCAGTGCTGCCGCTTGCATGCTTGGTTTTGGTGATCTTCTGCTTTCAAACCTGTGATGGTGCCTAGAGTTAGGTCAACAACTCATTGAATAGTGCAGTTTTTTCATCTGTGGTGCCCACCACCTATTATTGGCAGTTTTTTGTGTTTTTACTGGTTGTTAACCGATTTTCTTTGTCCGAAATTTAAGTCAGAGTAGCGTTTTTGCGTCAAATCTTTTTACCTTAAAACAAATACCTGCATATAAACGCATTACAACAAATATTCCCAAAATATAAATCTCATTTCCTCCCACTGATTATATAGTTTTGAATTGTCCCCGAGTCTTTCCTACTAAATTTTCCTGGTTTCAAACTCGTTGTACCAGTTATTTTTTTCCCAATAAGTTTTTCTCTCTTTTCGTATGCAACTGGTTGTCGTGGCGAGTAAATAAATGAAGCCTCTTCAATTTCACCATTATATGGAATAAAGAATCTCTCCTAATAACCAAACCCAATCATGCCTCTCCTCAAAACAAATCTTTTTCCACCAGCTTCTTCCTGAATTGCACTCCAAATTAGTAAGTGTTTGTAAATTCTTGGTTCTGACCACGATTCCTCACTCTCTTTCAATAACTCCACAAACGCATATTCAAATATCTTAAATGCCCAAACTCTTGCTATTAAATCACCAAAACTAAGATAAGGTTTTCCACTATGAGGTATTTTAAGAAATTCATGTAAGTTTTCGTTCCTCTCTTTTTTGTGACCAAGATTTAAAAAACCAATAGCATCTCTTCACATGATCTATGTGTTCTGAATTTATAATCAAAACCAACTGAGGTGCATAACATTCTAAAGTTGTCATGAATAAAATAGGCGATATTTGCTTTTCTCTCACTACTTCCTCTTTAAACTCATTTTCATTTTCCGCAGTATTTTGTATAAAATATTCTACAGCATTTTCATATTTTTCTCCATCAGAAACAATAACATCTGAGCCATCAACACTTATTACAACATCATCATCACTTGCATTTTGTATATCTAAAAATTCCATAACCCATCTAGGCCTCTTAACTTGGCTATAAAAATCTCCCATTTCAATTGTAATAATTTCAACATTGTTGAGTTTGTCACTCAATATGAATCTACGCCATCCTTCAATTGCGTGAGTTTTAACTACAACTACAAACACTCTGGACTTCTTATGCTCATTATGTGTTATATTTGTGGTGTGTTATTT
>NW_027123296.1:11964-16259 GCF_001457755.1 Trypanosoma equiperdum | reverse complement strand
CGAAGAAAATTCAAAAAATTCAAAAAAAAAATTGAGTTTTGCAGGCGGACACAGCGCGTTAAACGCAGTCATGGTGATTTTCCTTCTAGAGAGCTTTAAAGGATGAACCTATTATGGAGTCTAGGCTGCACCGTCCTCATTTTGGCTTGAAATCTGCTTTGTAACACGTTGGTTCCACACCAATAAAGGTTTTTAGAGGTTTAAATTAAGGTTTGTTTACGCTTGCCGCAAGAAAGAACGTGCTTGAAAAAAACGTAGTTTTAAATGCATCCCTAACCCTACTTCTATATCTGAAATATTTATCATTTACGGTTTGTCCTCGCCTGTGATGCTGCACAACTCTTGTTGTGTGGATGCATCTTCACTTATGGTATAACTTTGCCGCTTAAGCCGTCCGCATAACCTTGAGTATTTCTCACTTCCATCCTGCATTCTTGTTATTTTTCGCCTTTTTATGTAAAATTATGTCGTGGATGTCGTCTTTTCCTTTAATATTGTTGATACACTCTATAAAAGCCGCACCAGTGTTTATCCTTATGTTAGTTAGTATTTCATTAGGCGGGTTCAACGATTCATCATTTATCCAGCGGATAGAGGCGGGTTAACATTTGAAACTTTCTGTACTTTTTAAAAATCTCTTATAACGGTACATTAATGCTTCACTTTTAGAAGTATCGGACTTTGAGTTATTTTTTCTGTCAACAATATTCTATCAGTAGTTGAAGCTTTAAAAATATTCTCCTAATAATATTAAAATAGTTCGCACAAGTGTCGGCACTTATTATCACTATATGTGATATGAAAAAATAATATTACTTTACACTCACCTCATCTATTCTTTCTTCGGTTGCTTCTGCGTTTTTACAGCTGGACAGTAGGACCTGCCATAGGACTTAAAATCACAGTTTCAACCATTATCTCTGTGGTAGAATATATCTATTTTTTGCGTAACATAAGGGAGGAAATTAAGCCTTACCAATTCATTTTTTTTTTTGCGTTGCTGTGTATGCCGTTCTTACGCTCGGCACTTTCCTTCCTTCTTTATTGTCTCTTCTTGTATCAGCGAGGATGACATAGCGACTCGATTTGACTTGTAAACTCCACCTTCTCTCCAACATTGTCCCTTTCATCATATCCTTGTGTGTGATTATAACAATCTTATTGTTTGTATTTGGCACTGCTCATATTCCATCTCTTGTTTCTCTCTTTGTCTTGTTTAATTAATTTTTCTCGTTTTCATTTCTCTTCTTTTACCCATTGTCCCATTTTGTCACTCCCATTGCAACCTACCATTGTTTTAAGTGAGTCTATTTTATCTATTACTTCACTTTTCACAACCACTATCCTTATTATAATATTCGTATAAACACAGTCACAACACTCTCCTATCATTATCTTCACTCTCTTTACTATTGATATTTTAACCGTAACTCCCAACATCCATAAAATAAAGAAAAATAGAATGACGTTCATTTTTCACACCGTATAATTCTATTATTAAAAGACTCATAAGCCATTATCATACAAATTCTACTAAATTTTTATATTTTCAAGTTTTTCAAAATATCAAATTTGCGTTAAAAAGTTTTAAAATATATCAAATCTCAGAAAATTAAAAAAATTCTCAGAACATTAAATTTTCACAAATTTCACGCGGCTTATCAGAAAATCCTTAAAATTCTAAAGTTCTACCTAGTTTATATAAGAAACCATCAGAGCCAATTTCTGATTGACGAGAAAACTAAAATCATTTCATTTGTTGTCCTCCCATTTGCAGTTATTGTCCTTTTCGCAAGCTTGTTAGTTAGTGCCGTGTTTTTTACACTTCTCTTCTTTCTTGTCTTCCGCTTTAGCTTCCTTTGTCTGTTTTGTTTTGTATATCGAATCTACTACGCACTCTTTATTTTCACCGTCTGTATCCCATTTGCATCCATCTTTGCAGTTATCTTCTTTCCCTTTCTTTTCGCACGTTGCGTCTGTTTCGGCTCCTTTGGTGGCTGCTGTGTTAGCTTTCGTTAGTCTGTCAATTTCTTGTTGCTGCCGGGTTGTTTCCTTTGCTGTCCTGTTTCGGTAGTAAAGCAAAACCTGTCTCAACTGCTGCTCCGTTTTCAGCGAGCTTAATTTTACCTCTTTGCCGACGACATCGCTACTTCCGGCTACATTCTCGTCTTTAACTTTGTTCCAAAGGGGAGTTATTTTTTCGCCGGCTGCCCCAAAATAATCTGTTTTGAGTGCGTTGTCCCGGTTGTCGTAACCTGAGATTTTGCCGTCGGTTTCGCTCGCTGCTAGTTGTTGCTTTATCGCTGCCAGCGCTGCGGGCTCCAAAGTTAATGCCTTCATGATGGCTTCGGCGCTTTCAGTTCCTAGTGGGTTGCTGGTTTCTTGATTGAGTTCCATGATCGCTGCGTGTGCTTTGCCGAAAAACGTTGTTGCTTCGTTTCTTGCTGTTGTTTTGAAGTTTGACAAGTCTTTTCGACTTGGGGTATTGCTGGCCTCCGCCTCTATAAGTCCTAGGCCTAACGAAATTTTCGCCCCGCCCGAGCCTATCTGGACGCCCGCGGTAGCGCTTTGGGCTCCTTGAGCAGCAGCGAAAAAACCACATTTGTCCGTTTGTCCTTTTGCTGCGGGCCCTGTTAGCCCTGTGTTTGTTTTGAACCCGTCCGTGTCGATTACTCCGCCGTTGAGTGTGTCTGGCGGTAGCTCCGCCTGGAAGTCTAGAGTTTGGCACCCTTCGCTGTCGACGTCTGTGTTGCCGTTGCCGGTCTTGCTGTTTTTGTTGAGGCAGTAGTTTGTGCCGTCGTTGGCGGCTTTTAGGGTTTGAATTGCTGAAGTTATCGCCCCTGCCATTTCCGCTGCGTACGCAGTTGCTTTTAGTCCCTTTTGTACCATGGCTGCGGCTGCAGTTCGAATCGTCTCTTGCTTCGCTTCCGCTGCTTCCGCAAGCGCGCGCAGAAGTACGGCGTCTGTGTCGCCTGGATTTTTGGTTGCAAAAATTAACAGCCGCAGCCTTGTTTTTTCCAGCGCGGCGTACGCCGCGAACTCGCCGTCTACTTTGCTCTTGCTTAGCCCTGGCAGCTTTCTTAGTTCCTTTGCTAATCGACACTGCGGTTTCCACGATTCGCTTGGAAGTGCAACGAATGTTGCACACGCTTTTTTCGCGATAAAACTAGTAGTAAGAACTAGGATGGCCACCTTGCCTGAGAACATGTTCAATTTTGGGCCTTTCTTTCTTAAAATATAGTTTTAGCTTTGAATATAAAGGAATTTTTTCTGTTTCTGGTTTGGTCCCGTGGTTCAGCTTCTTTGTGCCTGCTTGCAGAGGTCAGCCTGTCGAAGGAAGGTGTCGCGAGTGGCAAGTTGGTGTCTGCTCAGTTTGCGGTCCGTTTCCGCTTGGCCGTCAGGTTTTGGCCTCCAGAATATAGTGTTTAAAACCATATCACTACATTCAGAATTTCTTTCGCCTTTTTGAGTTTTTTCTGCGGCACTTTCGTTTACATTCCAAAATAACTAACATTACCCCTCTCCGTGTCCGCATCCACTGGAGAGTGATGTTAAACGATAACAGTTCTTACTTTAGGGGTTACTACCTGCAATTACTGCTTTACATTTGGATACTCCATCGGATTAAACAAAAGGTACAGGAATACATTTATTGTGCTATCGAGTATTATCTCGTTTCCTCCTGTACTTTTGCTCTGTCTTTTTAGGCGTGTAATACTATCTAGCGGCATGATGTGAAGAGCCCGGTTGCTCTCTACACTGGGTCTATTACTCACTCATTTGTGGATCCATCATCCCTTTCTTTGCAACAATGACCATCGTCACGTTTGCGTTTGACATTGTGCCTATTATATCTGTTATTACTTTAATGATAAATTTTTTCGCGCTCTCCCGCGCCCCCTCACTTACTCCAACTGCAACTATACTATTGTTTTAAGTGTTTATATTTTGGATGCGTGCTTAGTCTTTATCATAACTTTAGCATATGCATAGCGACAATACACCAATATCACCATCATTATAATTATCATTATTATTATTACTACTATCATTACTTAGCTTATTATAATATTTGTATATACACACTCACAATTCTCTCACTATATAAATATTCGTATATACACACTCACAACACTATCAATATTTTAAAGTGGATTAGAATTTAAAGATGATATTTATACACCTTTATTGTTTCTACCTTTGTCTTTATACTCAATACCTCTCCAGGATGGTGTAAACTCATATTGAGTGCCAAAATAAGCGATGTTGAAATTACTACAATTGCGATGGGAGGT
>NW_027123296.1:9531-11954 GCF_001457755.1 Trypanosoma equiperdum | reverse complement strand
TGTTAAAATGCCTAGATGGGTTATGGAATTTTTAGGTAAACATAATGCAAGTGATAAAGATATTATAATTCATTTGGATGGCTCTGATGTTATTGTTTCTGATCGTCATAAAAATGAGAATGATGTGAAATATGTCTTTAAAAATATCGCAAATGAAGAAAATCTGTTTAATGAAGGGGATTTACTCAAAGAGCATGTTAAGAGATTCTATTGGATTTTCAGCTGCAAGAACAGAAAAGAAGATTAAAAATTAACTAATTTACTAAAATCACCTCCTAGCGGAAAACCTTATCTTAGTGGTGGTGGTTTGATAGCCAGAGTTTGGGCTTTAAAGAAATTTAAATATGCATATGAGAGTTACTAAAATGAAGTGAGGAATGGTGGTCATAACAAAGTATTTACAAACCTTTTCTAATATGGAGTGTTACACAGGAAGAAGCTGTTGGGTGAAATATTTGTGTTAATGAGAGGAATGATTGGATTGAATTATGAAGAGAGATTTTTTACTATTCCATATAATTGTGAGTTTGTCGTATCCACATTTATTCATTTTACAGGACAACCAATTATGGGACAAGAAAAAGCAAAGTTTATTGTGGGAAATCTTAATTGGTGTGTATATGTGACAAACAGAACCTTCAAGTGCAGATTCCTGTATCAGTTTAAGGCCTACTCACCTGACAACCTCAAATGGCTTGTAGTTTATGATGCAACATGTGTCAGCGCAACGGGCACAGCAAGCCTGCCGGAGGCGGCGATTCTGTAAAGCATTTGACTGCTTTTTTGATGAATCCACCATGTTTAGACCGCAAGCAAGCTAAAACCATAACAACCTTTGGCAGCTCGTAAAGCCAAAGCGACACAGGGGATGAGGCAGAGCCTAAGCAAAGTAGTATCAACAATCTTAAACCAAAACAACAAAAAAAGTGAGCTAGACAACACGGAAGGGGAAGGTACTATAAAATACCAGCTTTCACAATGTTTTGCTTCGCGCGCACCAGACTAACTACAGCCACCGTCGAAGTTACAGCATTAACTGCCACTTCTCTCCTGCAGCCTAACTGAAGTGCCAAAGAAAGAAAGAAAAAGAGTAGAAAGACAAATGAGCTCAAAGCGTCAAGCAGCGGTACTAGCGTTCAGTATGGCCATGGCGGTTCTATCAGCACCAGCTACCGCGGCAGCAGGCGAGCAACTCGAAAATGCGCCCGCCTTCATGGCACCGTGTCAAATCCTGCGGCAATGCCAAAAGGGCTTTGACGCACCACAAGACACCGAAGCAACAGCAGCAGCTGCAGCTTTTAAAGGGATTCTTGCGGCCGAACACTTAGCCAGCACAAACGACACTTATCTCTCCGAAAAAATAGCAGCAGAAGTCGACGGGCTGCAAAAAGCACTGAAACCACTGCCACGAAATGAAGCAGGTTTGAAAGCACGGCATCTAATAAACGAAACCGTAGAAAAAGCGCGGGCGGCAAAAAAAAACAGTAGAAGATGCGGCTCAAGCAATCGCAACAGACACAGCGGCGGCTAACGCTTTACTAATAGAGGCAATTACGGGAGACGGTAAGCTGTCAGACCCAGCAGACGACGGAGCAGGCTATTTTACAGCAACGAACGCTGCTAAAATGTTCGGTTCAGAGGCAAACAACAACCAAAACTGCGGCGGGACGGGGACAGGAGACGGCAGCAACAGCCGAAATGTCGGCATAACGCTCGTAAGTGACCTGTTTTGCCTCTGTGTTCGGGGCAGCACCGGGAACAAAAAAGTTTGTCACAAATCGGCGACCACCGAAGCCACCGGCAGCAGCAACTACGACAACTCAGCCAGCCACAACGCGAACGCGTATGCAGCTCTCATCCATAAATGCAGCAAAAGGCTAAAGCCAGTAACACCAGCAAGCCTTGGGGCTGCAGTAGCAGCGTATAATTCGCAAATAGGGGCCCTGGCATGGAATATAAGCAGCAACCACGACGACGCCGGATACATAGTAGGCTATGCGCACGCAGGCAACACAGGATGCACGGGCCCGGACAGCCAGGTATGCGTAAATTACAAAAGCTTACTCGAGAAGAGCGACGCAACAGCGGTACCCTGGCAAGTAAAAATAGGTCAGGCGATAGACAAACTGCCCAGCAACGCTGTTGTTCAAGAAATCAAAGCAGGCACTCAAACACTGGCCCACATGAACCTAACAGTCTGGCAGATCTACTATTCAGCACTCAGCCAAACAGCAACCCAAGTCGACCACACAACCAAATTGCTGGATAGCAAAAAATTCGAAGAATGCAAGTAGCAAAAACAAAAAAAAGACATGTGAAGAGAAAGGTTGCAAATGGAAAGGAACGAGCGATACAGAAGGGGAGTGCGAAGCTAAACTAGAGGAGCAGCCAAACCAAGGAACAGAGGGAGCTGCAGGAACAGA
>NW_027123296.1:7865-9521 GCF_001457755.1 Trypanosoma equiperdum | reverse complement strand
AATTGTAAACAGCATAATAACCAAAAGGACTGAGAGGCAAGGAATAAGCCAGGTGAAAAGGCTTTTTGTGGTTGGATTGATTTCATCGAGGGACAAGGCAAAGTAGAAACAGCATGCAGGGATTTCAGTTTTCTCATCAATAAGAAATTGACTCTAATGCTTTCTGCTGCATTTGTCGCCTTACTCTTTTAAAAATTTCCCCCCTCAACTTTTTTCCCTTTGCTGAAATTTTCCGATATATTTTAACACCTAAAAAAATTCCCCGGAAATATTAGTATTATTTTTTGTTGGTTGTAAAAAAATCTGGTTCTGTAAAATTTTTTTGTTTTTCTGATAGCTACAAAATTTTTCTTTTTTTTTTCTTTTTGAACTTTTTTTGTGCAGGCAGGTGGGTGGGTGAGTGGGTGGGTTAGTTAGGGAGGATTAACTGGCTTAGGATTAGGATCAGGGTTAGGATTAGGCTTAGGCTTAGGGTTGTTCGGTTAGGGTTAATTTTTCCTTTTCACTTTAAAATATTTTTCTAATCCATTTTTTATTAATGATGCAGCGGCTCATTTTTTTTATTTGCCCCGACATCGCCTCGATTATTTTTCAGTTTTTTTTACAATACCTTGATACTTTTTTTTCCTTTAATTATACAGCACTTTTATTATGCGGACCCTAACCCTCCTCCCCGCCCCCCCCCGCAACACCCCCACGCCCCCGCGGTCATGCACACCTGCTTTTTTTGAATTTTTAATTTCGGTTTTCGCGTTTGCCGGTTTTTTTCACCATTTTTTCTCATTCTTTTTTTAATTTTTTTAGGGTTAGGTGTTTAGGGTGTTTCGGGTTATCGGGTTCAGCTGTTTTGGGTTAGGGTTTTTAATTTTTTATTTTTTATTCTTAGTAATGAAGCGGTTGTTTTTTTTTTGATGTGGACCCTAAGCCTTATTCGCAAAACAAACACCTTTTCTTACTTTTTATTCACTTCCGACGTGTTCGAATTCTGTTTTATTTTTGTGAGTAACGCAGCGGCTCTTTTTTTGTTTTTACATCAAGGCTGGAAGTTCTTCAGAGAGAAAAAATCTTTGTCTTCATATTTTTCACATATTCATTTCTATTTGCACATCAGATCGATTTTTTTTTATAATACCTTTTTTTACCGACCTTCATTTCGTTACCGATCCAGCTTTTTTTTTTTACCGTCAACGCTAAGCCTTCGGGAGATAGAAAGCTGGCCAGTTTTTTTTGTGTGTGTGCGACGGCAGGCAGGCCGGCGCAGCCGATCCGAACCTTGTCTTAATACCAGCTGAAACAGACGAAACTTGAGAAAAGAAAGGAACAGAAAATAAGCGCGCACCCCCGTGCAAAGTTGTTGGAGAAGAAGGTAGCAAAAAGTGCAAATTGGATAAGAAGGAAGTGAAAAATCAGGCAGAAAACCAATTAGAATGGAAAGATGGGAAACCTGACTGCAGTAAAGTTACCACCAAGCAAGCCTGTAAGGATGTAAACAAGGATGGCAAAAAGCATTGTTGACGGAATAAAGAAGGGGATAGTGATAGCGACAAGGATACAGTTAAGTTCCACGATTACTCTATACTCGTCAATAACAAATTGGCTCTGAGTATGGCAGCTGCTTTCATAAGTTTGGCACCATCTTAAGAATTTTAACCACTT
>NW_027123296.1:6287-7855 GCF_001457755.1 Trypanosoma equiperdum | reverse complement strand
TATTAACATTTTTTGATGAAAATGTAAAATTATAAAAAATGTATAAGGTAGTAACATATGAGCAAAAAGCATTATAGATGTCAAGTATTAAAATATAAGCACAATTTTAATTTATATTTACTTTTTAATTTATTGTTATTTAGTATAATAATGATAGGAGAGTGTTGTGAGTGTGTACATACTCTTGTAATAATAGTGGCGGTGCTGACCGAAATTTACAGCTGATGTGGCAGTGCTTAAAATAATGGAAATAGTACAATGGGAGTAGCCTAGCGAGTAGTAAAGAAAAAGCAAGAGGAATGTTATGACAGAACATGGAGACTTGGATACAGATAAGTAGCGCCACGATGTAATCTGAAAGAGGATATAATCTTTATAAGGAAAAATCAGGAGATGAAGAGCATAAAGATATGGAGTTCATCAACTGGGAATATTTATTTACTTTTTTATTCGCATCATAAGGCATAAAAAATAATAAGACGCTCATATGAACCAACGTAAAATATAAGCGGATTGAAGATGATCACTTGCACCACCACTCCAGTGCCGTATTTTTCTTTCGCATAGAAGTCAGGAGGATTCAAGGAACTGGAAATCCATATGAAAGGAGGTGCTCACTCGCATATAACAACACGGCTTAGTAAATCTAAGGTGCATTGGCAAGAGCTTGCACCCACACAATGCCCCAGTCTGAAACACATTAACACCAATGGGAGCATAAATTAGACCACAAACAGAAAGGAAATAAAACCAGTGAAAAAGACGGCTGTTACTTTGTTATTTCAGCTGCTGTAATTGCATATGAAACTGAAGAAAATGAAGCGACTAATAACCACAAATGTTGAAAAAATAGACATAAAGAGGTTTAGAATGATAGAGAACTACGTGAGACAGTGATAACAGAGAACACAGGGTTATTTGATGGATAAGTGATGACGCCTTGTTGGAATTTTATAAATAAAACTAACTTCGGAATTGGATTACAAAACAATCTGTCTATAATTAGTCTAACTTCGAAAAGGGCTGCTATATAAAAAGTGTCGACCAGTAAGTCCAGAAACCGTACCAATGGCGTGTACACCAAAGATAGAGAAAAAAACAATTTATGAAGCAAAGCTAACTGCAAAATTAACTTCAGCCATAGTGAATCAACTGAAAGTGAGAAGGAGATTAGCAATGGAGGTGACAAGAAAGTAACAGAACGTTAGTCAGCGATGGCTGACCGAACCGGCAAAAGCTGTTGCTAATCTGGTACTGGGAGCTATAATAACTTTAGAAAATATTCTAGCAGTGCTTTTAAGCGAGAAGATGCCGTCATACAAGGGTATTTGACATTTAAAAAATAGAACTTTGAGACCCAAATTGGTGTAGAGTTTTTTGGAAACAGACTTAGCAAATTGACAGTCGTAACGGCAAAAATTTAGAGACCACGCCAGCACGAAAAATTAGAACTGAAAGCCATTTTGGCTGAACAAACACGACCAATTCAGTACCTCAAGTCAAACAACGCTCATTTGTCAGACGACAGACACACCAAAGCTATAGTATGGCATCACTGCTTGTGAAAC
>NW_027123296.1:5007-6277 GCF_001457755.1 Trypanosoma equiperdum | reverse complement strand
GACAAACAGCGGACCTTCGACCTGGAATTTCATGATTACAAAAAACTGACAGAAATTATTATCTAAAGCAAGCCAGGAAACCACAAATCAATACCAACAAACCGGCCAGAGCGGCACAGCTGAGCAAGAGTCGTTACGTATTTGCGGCGGCGACGACGGTTAAGCCACTGAGAAAGAACGCGGACGCCAATTTATATAAAACAGCTCGGCAACGCCGTAAAACTAACCGCGATCAGACTAAAAAGTCCGGCCTTCCCAACAATAATACACCTTGGTTAGTCCCACAACGCCGAACAAGATGAAACGTTAACCGTTCTCTCACCAACTTATTGATTTATTACAAGAAACATTCCTGACAGGGCTTCGGTACAACACAAAAAAAAAACGACGGTCAGCAGCAACCCAAGCAGCAGAGCAAATGCAATTGTTACCGGCAATAACACTGCTGACAGCAATCGCTGTTGGCTCAGTCTCAGGAGAAAAGCAACACGCAAAGGAACTGGCGAAAATAACGGATATCTGCAAAGAACACGAGTACTTTTCGCAACTGGCGGACCACCTGGCCGGACAAGCAGCGCCAGCAAAAGCCGCTAAAGCCGAGCTCGAAAGCCTTTACACCACGTGGACAATGGCCGCAGCCGCAGCAGAGAACCCAAAACGACGTTGTTTAATACTGGGGCTGGCAAACGAAGCCAGGCGGCGAACCAGCCAAGCGACGGCAGAAATAGAAGCGGCAGCGACGACGTACCAAAAGGCACTAAGCGAAATACATAAACATACAGGGAGGCTACAAGCCATCCACGAAGCAACAAAACTGAAAATAACAGAAGATACCACGCCAGGAACATCGCCAAGTGGCGGAAGACAGGCGACCGTTTTATTCAAACTAGTACAAACTAACAGCGAAGCCTGCAAGATGCGGACAGCAGAGGCAAACGATCCTCTCGGCGCCAATAAGCCAGACTTCACTCAGTTAAAAAATATCAAGCTGACGACATTAAGCAACATACACAAAACCTTCGCACCGACAACGCTTTCAATAACAGACGCCACCAGCAGCTGCCCAAACAACGCGCCGGTAACAGGGATACAGTCCCGGTTAGCTGGCTGTCAGATTGATGGGGGAGTCAGCACTACCTACGCCTTCACCACACCAAAACCAACTTCGAGCAACGGCCAAATGACAGCAGACATATTCGAGACAGCGGCTGAAAACTCAGAGTGTCACAGCTCATTACGAAATCTACTGGAAAATGCAGGCCCAGAAACG
>NW_027123296.1:0-4997 GCF_001457755.1 Trypanosoma equiperdum | reverse complement strand
CAGAAAGATCTTTGCGACGCACTGAAGACAAAGCAACCTGTGGTACAACCACTACGAGGCAGTACAGGCGAAGGGCTGGCGGCGCTACAAAGTATGCAACTATTCATAAGAAATTGTGACCACGATTTCCAATCAATTGAAAACGCCCATAGCGGAGCCCAAGCGGAAAAACTCAAACACTACATAAAGCAGGCTTACAAGACACACCTACCGCATTTGATACGGAGTTTATAACAAACCTAGAAGCCGTAAATGTACCAAAAAGAAGAAAAGACAAAGCAAGTAACCAAAAAATAAGTGAGTTAAAAACAACCGGAAACATGGAAGCAACATTAAGTCACTTGGAGGGCCTAAGAATTCAAAGGGAAATCGAAGCAGAAAAGAAGAGCAAATCCGCAACAGTAGATTCCAAGAAAGCAGAGGATTGCAAAAGCGAAAAAGACGAAACTAAATGCAACAAAAAAGATGGGTGTGAATTCAAAGATAGGGAGTGCAAAGCTAAAGTAAACACAGCAACAGGGAAAGATAGTAAAACAAACACCACAGGGAGCAATTATGTTCTAATAAAAAAGGTGCCTCTTTTTCTAGCAGTTTTGATTCTATAAAACTTTTAAGGTTTCCCCTAGACTTTATGAAATTAATGAAATTTTCTAAATTTGATATATTTAACACCTTTAATAAAAGTGTGAAAATTAGTGAATTTTTTAAAATGTGAAGTGCTAGCATAAAGGTATCCTATGGGTGTAAAGCAACATGGTGATAGGGAATGAAAAATGAGCGTCATTATTAAAAATTTATTTTATTGTTTTATTTTGTTTTTGAGGATATTAGCTAAATTTATGAGAGAAGTAATATGATAGGAATAATAATAATAATGATAATAATAATAATAGGAGAGTATTAGTAGTGTATACATGCTAGTATCATAACAACGGAACAAAAAATAATAATAATAATGAGGAGGAGAAAGTGTGACTTAAATGTATGTGTATACTAATGTTTCAACAGTGTTTGTATTTAATATTAAATCGTCGGTGAACTAGAAGCCGTTAAAGCAACGCCATGTTCGTGACGAATGTAAAAGATGGAGTGTGTGTAAATGGATTCGAGGCAGAGAAAAAGAAACATTAAGAAAGGAAGTGGATAACACCACAACGAGGAAACTACAATATGAGGAGTTACAGACACAAAAATGACGTTGGGCAACATGATACATGATAAGATGATAAAAGGACCAGTAAGTAAAAGATAGGGTGAAATTGTGGGGAAAAATAGGCTTGCTATATCTAGTGAGAGAAGAAGTTGATGTGGAATTCATGTAAGAACTACTTCCAATATGCTCTTAAGAACTCTCTCTATATAATGTAGTAATTTAAGTTAAAGCATTATTATGGTTAAAGACCAACCTTCCGCAGAGAATGTAGCGGATTAAGAGCCACAAACTTTACCTGAAAGTGCGTTTCTTTGTGCGTCAGTTACCTGCTTCAATGTGACAGAAGATAACCAAGTAGCCTATGATTGTACTCAGCTTTGCGGAAACTACAACAAAAGAGAAGCAAACTTAGAAAGAGTGAGAGGAAGGATAAAAATGAAGAAAAAACAAAAGCAAAAGCAAAAAGCTCATATTTGAACTCAAGATAGCTTAGGAACCATCAGTCTTTGCTTCTTCTACAGTGAGACGAGTTTTTAAAGTTATTAGAGAGGCAGAAGAATTTTTTTTGTTCTAGGATGATACAAAATAGAGGTTTTAGAAGTGAAATTAAATGACAGATTCAAAGGTTATAAATGTTGTGACTTACTGGTGCGTTGAATTGAATCTATATTAGATATTGGAAATCAATAAAGAGAAACTACACTCCCCAAATTTTTCGTCCTTCATACAGCTTTCTGTGTTTTTAATGTTTAAAGATAAAGTAGGGAACATCATGTAGTAAGAATAAATGATACAGATGAAAGATATAAGAACATTTGAGTTCTAAAGATATATAATTTCTATATGCCGACACTATAGACTCTTCCTTAATTCTAAAAATATGCGTGCGCAAATCGGAAAACCAAACATATATAATATGAAGCTAAATTAACTGTGCGTCAAACCCCGGAGACCTCAACCGAATTTAGAGTTTTGTATGTGTAAGCACAAGATAGATTCAAAATAAAATCTTATTTCACGCGGAAATGGATAAATGTTCCGGATAAAGTGGCACAAACAGCGGTTTTTATTCTGATAACGGATTCTAATCCTCCATTATTTGAAAAAAACAATACCAAAACCACCAATATAAAATGCAAACCAATAGCAATGACTGACTTGCTTCAATATATATTTCCTACAAGAAGGGAAGTAGTCGTTTACAAAATCACAAAAAAAAATTTTAACAGGCCATGTGATGCAACGACAAAAAACAGCGGAGGAAGAATAAAATCAAGAAGATACATTCAAAAGAAGTTTGAAATAACCTAATTTATTTTTTAAGTTTGACGTTACTCTATTTTTTCTATTTAGGTAAGTGCTGTTAAGTACACTGACAGGAAAAGAGGCGAAGAATCAAAGAATAAAAATTGAAAAATGATTAAACAAGAATACCGGCAAAACGCTGAAAAATGTAGATAAAATATAAATAAACTTTATACTTTAAATACCTAAAAACTGCATTCAAATAGAGAAAACCTTGTATTGTAAAATAAGAGACTTGTAGGAACAGAATATACAGTTCCTCGGCTTTAAATTTCTGAGGAAAAAATAAAGCAGATAAACCAGTTACAACAATTTGCCAGACAACAACTCATGAATGTTTTCTAGCCTAATGTGAGCTGATTGTGCTGCTCAGGGTGATTTTTATTACAGGCCAACTAACCCAGAGAACCAGCAGCAGCACTACCTGGAAAAATTATCTAGTTAACGTCAGGCATGCAGTTTTCTCCTCTGGACATGACTCTGCTCACCTGGAAACCGACACACCGCAACGACAATTCGCTTAATCACTTTTATCGCAATATGAAGCGTGTAACTAAAAAGCGTAGGAACCAACAGCACAAATATGAACGACAAAAGAAGTACAAAGCAGCCACAGCACTTCTGGCAACCATCTTCGAAGCAAGCGGCTTAACTGCAGCTCAAGTTCAAAGCCCCGCCAGCGAAACCGAATGCACAACTGCATGCGGTTGCGCGATCCGATTACAGAAACGCACTGAACCTTATGCAAACGCCGCATCGTCAGCAGAGAGGCAGCTTGCAAGAAACCGCGAGAGGTTCGAAGCCTTACTAGCTGCGGCAAAGACAACGACGCCGAACACGCTAAAGAAAGCTATACCGGTAATCGCGACAGCGGGAAAATACATATCACAGTGCACCACGGCGCCCGGTGAATGGAAAGAGGCACTTAAGGAACTGCATGAAGCCTCTGCAGCTGCACAGGTTTTGCTAAACAAGCTCCACGACATCAACGACAACGAAGGTTTGCTGCACGTAACGTGGTCTGGCGGCGCCAACTTCGCGAATGCAAAGCTAAGCAAGGAAAACTTAGGACAACTGAAAGCAACCCGGACGTGCGCGGAGGAAACGGCCGAAAAGGGCCACGAATTTACGTTGGAAACCAAAAAAAAACAACCGCCAACAGCGGACCTCCTAAATCAACTGGTAATCTCAAATGTGTGCCAATACACCGCTAGCACAGGCTGCAACGGCGGCAACAGCTTCCAAAGCGGCGCGTTTACAAAGTACAAACTGACGCTGGCCAAAGACAAGCCGGCACCTGACGCAGCTTTTGTAAACCACATTTCGACGTACGCATCAGTTTTAGTCGCGACATTTAAGCTCGCGACAACGAAAATTGAAAGAGCAAACAATGCGGTGGCAGCAATGAGAACAAAAAATCCGCTCGACACCTGCCTGAAAGACATAACCAACTACCAGCATATCAAAGACGATACAAAGTTCCGGCTATTCGCACTGAAATCGTTAGTGGGGCAAGGCTAATGCTGAGAAACTCGAATCAGAGGACGGAGCAGCCATCAATACGGCGTTAAACACGGCGTTCGGCGACAACGGTGCCGACATCAAAGCCGTATTTTGGGCCGACATCGACACAGCAATCATACCAAAAGCAGACGGTGAAAGCGAAACGAGCGACCAACTAAAAACTTTAAAAACACTATATCAAAGATCTAGCGTAATGGCGAGGTTGTTTCTAAAAGAGCTGTTAAATAGTGAAACAAAGCAAAAATCCAAACAAAAAGTTGACGAAGGAAAAGAAAAAGAATGCAGTGACGAAAAGGAGGATAAATGCAAAGGGGATTGCGAATGGGACGGCGAAGGCAACAATAAAAAGTGCGTAAAGGATCAAATTACAAGCCATCACAGGTAGAGGAAGCAAAACAAGATGGGAAAGCTGACTGCAGTAAACTTGACATACAAGAGAGATGTGAGAAGGCTAATGAAGGTAAGACGACTAAAGTTTGCGAATGGAAGGGAGAACATAGTGATGGGTGCGACAAATCCGGTTACAAATGCCGCTCTTCCAGCATTCTCGCCAATAAGAAATTTGCTGTGACGGCTGCTACTTTTCTGGGCTTCATAGAATTTAAGAGTTCGAAGGATAATACGAATTTCGCTTAATTTTTTTGAAATCTATGAAAAGTTCTATTTTGAGAGAATTTGCTAATTTTTTCTAAAATTTTATACAACTTACGATTTTTTGATTGAAGTATGAAAACTCTAGTTAAATATGCATAGTTATGACCTATGCATGTAACTTTGAATCTTGATAGGGCATTAAAAATTAGCGCTACTCTAATTTGGTGTATTTTGTTCATTTTGTTTATGTCATTAAAATTACAAGTAATTTGGGGTTATAATAACAAAGATAATAACGAAATGATAGGGGCGCGTTGTGAGTATGTATATACAAATATTATAATAAGAGCAGTAAAAATAATAGTAATAATGATTATAATAATAATGACAGGAGAGTGTTGTGAGTGTGTGTATACTGATA
>NW_027123966.1:7665-8309 GCF_001457755.1 Trypanosoma equiperdum | reverse complement strand
TATATATATATATATATTAATGTTTACATTAAAATATTAGCCTTCGGTGGATTCATCATCCCCTAACTTTCCCCGTTTATGTTTTATTGGTTTACACTTTTCTTTATTTTTCTCATTAAAAAAAATTATTATGAAGAAAAAGATAGGAAAATATTTGGTAACCAGCGAAAATAACAGGGAGGTGAAGTTTTCAGTTTCATTACCTTCACAGTGCCATTATTATTATTATCATTATCATTGTTTTTTTCTTTGTTATTTTCTGATAATACAACAACACAAACGAAATGGTGCGCGCCCCTCCGCATGTGTACTCCGCACTCGTGAAGAATCTGACTTCGAAAGAGGTAAAGGTTAAAGCCTTTTATGCCGTTCCTGATGCGGCTGATGAGGAGGTGAACCTTACAATAAAACCTGGAGAAACTGCTAAACTGGAGCAAAAAATTGTACAAGCAACCACCTTTTCGATGACGGCACACATCCGACGCGTGGAGGCTGATGGTTCCTTCCTTGAGACGCCATTCACAGGTGTGTTGAGCCCTGTGCAGGAGTACAAATTGGAGATTCACGAAGCTGACGGCGCTTGCCATTTGAAGGGAAGTTTGTAATTGCTTGACAGGACTTGGCACCGGAACGTTGCGTCATTT
>NW_027123966.1:6781-7636 GCF_001457755.1 Trypanosoma equiperdum | reverse complement strand
TATATATATATATATATATATTTATATATATGATACGACGGTTGGGCGAACATTTTTGAGAGAATAGAAAATTCTTATTCTCTTATATTAACTCGTCCATACATGCATGAGTATTTGTGTTTGTGTGTGAAGACCATGGTGGTAGGAGGTGAAAATGTCCGAGCTTGCAGCAGTTTCATTATTATTATTATTTTTTAAATATCGCACTGCTGCGTGCTACTGCGTGGTTCCGGAATATGTGCTTCTCAGAAGCTATTACATTTGCTATCTTCTTTCTCTCCGTGTTTTTTTTTCTGCCTGCGTGTGGAAGTGGAAATATTCGTGTTCATGTTCGTATTCGTATGCATATATATACATATATATTCATATGTGTGTATGCGGGAGGGATCATTAATAAAAGCAAATATATATATATATAATAATATTTTATTCTTCTCTTTTTTTCTTCTCCTGATCTTTTCCAGTGCGTTTCTCCGAAGCCTCAAAGTTCCAAGCAGAACATCTTATACCAGCAATAAAACAAACGACACCAGCCGTAACCAACAACTCCACTCGCCATGTCCACACGTCAAGGTGGTAAACAAAAACCTCTTAAAGCACCTAAGAAGGATCGGCAAGAGTTGGACGATGACGACGTCGCGTTTCGTAATAAAATGCGCGAACAGCAGAAGGCTGAAAAGGAGGCCATTGCGAAAATGAAGGGCGGAAAGAAATAAACGGTCCGTTTAGACCGGGGAAGGGGGCTGCCACTTCAGTTGTCGCTCAATCACTGAGAGGGTGAGAGGAGGAAAAACAAAAAACAAAAACAACCCTCCCGTCGTCTTTTATCAGGAGTGTGCAGCGGAATGTGTCAAT
>NW_027123966.1:160-6771 GCF_001457755.1 Trypanosoma equiperdum | reverse complement strand
TTTTTTTTCCTTTTATTTTCTCCTCGTTTTCACTTGTTGTCAACTTATTGGTCATTTTGTTTAGAGGTCCGTGTTTGTTTGCATGCGGGTGTAACGGGTGGATGGTTTTCATACACTGCAAGCTAACGGTATTGAACAGAATGTATGAAGGGATATGTTTGATATCTTATACATGTGTTTCCCCTACTTTTTTTAACTATTATTATTATTTTATACTCGTTTGCTCAACGGCGGATTTTCGTGCGCTAGTGAAAGCAATAGTAAAGAAGGTGCGCCATTATTTTTGAGCATACCTTATCACACATAAAATATATTTACGTACTTATATATTTTAGGTATTTTCCCGCACAAGTAACTAAAACTCTATCAACGCAAATAAACCAATGAGTGGAGCAGCTGAAGGTTCTGTACCGGTCCCCCAGGCTGTTACGGAAGATTATAAGAAGCTTATATTTTCCTTCATTCAAATGATACGGTCCACTGAAACTTCCACACCTGACCGTGTGACCGCCATTGTGCAGTTGCTAGGTGAGGAATATGGTGTGGATCCTGCAGGTGTAGGCGGTTGCCACGACACGGGCGTTGCGCTTCTCCCAGCCTTTCAACAGGCACTAAACGAAATGAAGAAAAGCGTCAGCATTCAGCAGGATGATAAATTTAACGCCTTTCTCGATTTACTCCGTAAGAAAGGTTACTTTGCAGGTGCTGAAGAGGGGTCAGAGGAGTATAATTCTCGTCTGGAGAAAGCGAGGGAAAAGTTTGAAAAGCGTAACAACCCATATGAGGGAATGACAGCTGAAGAGATCAAAAACAAGGGGAATGAACTCATGGGACTCGCCAACTATAAGCAAGCCGTGGCGTATTACACCAAAGCAATTGAGATGGAACCCGAAAACCACGTCTTTTTCGCCAATCGAGCAGCTGCTCACACTCACTTAAAGGACTACCGCAGTGCGATTATTGACTGTGAGCGATCCATTTCAATTTGTCCTACATATGCCAAAGCATACTCACGACTCGGAACAACCCTCTTCTACCAAGAGAATTATCAGCGTGCTGTTGACGCCTTCAGCAAGGCATGTGAGTTGGATCCCACCAATGAACGTTACAGGGAGGACCTGAAGCAGGTGGAGGAAAAGGCAAAGCAGAGCAACTCTGCCACTGCGGGAATGGGTGGAACTCCTTTTGGTGCAGACGGAATGTTCAATTTCTCTCAGGTTGCGGAAGTGATGAAGAACCCGCAATTTGTTGAGACCGCCACACGCCTAATGTCGAACCCACAGTTCAACCAGGCAGTGGTACAAATGGCCTCACGTATTGGCGGTTTATCCGATAATCCGGAGGAGGTGGCCCGGTTGATGGGTTCAGGTATGGGAATGCTTTCAGCAGGAGGTGATGTGGATTTCACACGTTTGTTTGGAGATATCGACCGCGAGGCATTGGAGCGATTTAAAGAAGAAGAGGCGGGACGCAATCCAAGGTTACGTGCCATCATGGAAGATGTGCAACGCAATGGCCCCTCTGCGTTTCAACAACATATGAATGACCCAGAAGTGATGAATCTCATGCTTAAGTTCCAAAATATTCTACTGAATAATGGCGGAGGTGGGGCCAACGGTGGTGCTTCCTCCTAAACAATTTGTGTCATCAACCCCTCCTTTTTTTTCCAACTTGCGCGCACATTTTGCTGCGCATGCCTGTAAAATGGGGATAATGGTGGATGAAAAGGTGTGGTTTGTTGTGCGAGCGCGAATAAGGCAACGGTTGTGGATGGTGAACGTGAATTTTAGTGGTTTGCCAGTAGTAGGTTGCTGTTTTTTACTCTCTTTTTTTAATTCCTTTTTGGCGAGTGCAAAGGTTTGTGAATGGGAGACGACGTGAAGACATATTGGAAGATGCTATTATCCAATTGTGACCTAACATATGAGTTGTTTCTCAATTTCTCTTTTTCTCTCTTTACTCCTGCAAATGGAAGCATATGGAAAAGGGAAATTGAGAAACAACTCATACTCTATTCGTGATTCTGGGCTGCGTCAAAGTGTTTGTGGCACTGAAATAGTAAACAAGCGAAGTATTGGGGGAAGGAAGGGTATTTTTCTTTAACGAAATACCCCCTCTTTTTTAGAAAAAAAACAAATTTAAATATGTTGTTTAGGGGCAAAGGTGAAAAGTGGAGATGATGCTACGCTTCTGTGGGTTAAAGAAGTGTGTTCATATGTATTTGTTTGCATTGTGAAAAGGTGTATATATATATATATATATATATACATGTTCACACACTCCTTTGTGCATTTAAGAACATATATTACCCATTCAATGGGTGGTATACCTAACGGTTTGTACGTCAACACCCCGCGTGTAGATGCATGTGTTGATATTGTTATTGTCTGACCTTCACTGAGCTTATAGTTATCGCTCATTTTTTTTTTCGAGTTGCGACGACTAGTTCCCTTTTATCCTATTAATTTGGATGAGCGATTGGCGCGCGCCACTGAACTGCAACGCAAAACATACGCATATTATTACAGCTGTCGAACCTTTTTGTTTCCTCTTCCCTCTCCCCTTTCATGTTGTTCTCCTTCATGCATCTTGTGGTCGGTGGAAGGTAACTTAAAAAAAGGGAAGGATTTAAATATTTGGGGCTTTTGGGTTGAGGGAGGAGAAAAAAGAGATATCGGTGACATTTGTGCCTTTCTTGCGTCCACCATGGTTTATTTAGCTTCTGTGCGGTATCTGGCGGGATGAGGTCCATTATGAAGTGTACGGTATCAAGTTAAATCGTGTGTGTTGTTGTGTTAACCATTTTTTTTGATTGGTTTCCATTTATTCCCCTCGCGGGAAGTTCCGATGGCCGTTTCTATCACATCTGCACCATTTATGTGTGTGATGATGTGTGTTTGGGTTGGGGAACTACCCATGGGGTGGACTAACAGTTAACCACGAATTTTTTTTGTTTGCCACCCTTACTATTAATATTGTTGTCGCAATACTGCACATCTTTAAAAAGGTGCTGCTTAAAGAAGTTCGTGATGCTATTTACTACTGGTTTCCTCCGCATGTTTGGGCTTGTGCCTTCAAACCTCAGCTCCTTTTTTTAAAAAAAAGTCTTGTGTTTCTTATTGCAGGATTTGTGTTAGGGGAATCAAACATATAGAATCAAGTACATACCTGTTCTGAATTTGCATAAAGTGGTGATATTTCATAATGGGAATAAATGACTTTCCAGCGAACAGTAAATGTTGTACGTGGAGTTTGGCCCCGATATGTGCGGTTCAGAAGAGCGGTTGGAGTGGGTTGGCAGCTATTTTGTGGCTAATGCATGTGCATATAATGAACCATTTGTTTAAAATGGTTGTAAGTTGGGAGTTTTGCTCAGCTGTTTGCATGTCCATTGAAGGTAAATGTGGATGCGATCACAACTGTTACGGCTGACTGGGGCCAATTCACTTGTAAAGGACTCCGTTGTGGAAAATAAACGCCTTTTTCATACATCGACGCCTTGCGTCAAAATCAGCACTTAAGGCACCTGGAACCAAAAGGAAACACATTTATTTATTTTTTGTGGAGCGAATGTGCCACTTCACCAGCAGTTTTTCTTGTATTACCGACATGCACTCATGATATGTTTACTAATGTGATTTGCTTTTTGCTACTACCCACTCGCTATTATCGTTCCCGTTTTTTTCCCGCTTCCACTACTTTTCTCACATCTCAAAAGGTTTCCTTTTGTTGATAACTACAGGTTAGCATTGGTACAGTTGTGATCCTGGTGTTAGTCGGACCTAAACTGTAATCACTTCACCCATTGGCACATAAATATATAAGCATATAAATATTATATACATTCGCTGGTAATATTCCGGACGTCATTTCTAGAAGGAAGTGTGTGAAATATCAACTTGACCTCCACCGAAACGAAAAAAATCAAGGCGAGGGAAGCGCTAGTGTAGTTAAAGATAAGAAATATACCGAGGCACCAGACGTAGTATCTTTTTCACCTTTCCTATTTTTTTTTTTGTTTTTGTTTTTATCCTCTGTCCTATCCACCCTGCGTATAGGTACTCGTAGGGAGAGAGGCAGGGGATAGAGGAACACTACAGGTTGTCAGACAGTTATACAAAATACCGTACGAGATTTTCTTTTATTATTATTATAGTATTAACCGCGTAAAGACTAAGCCAGTGGCTCCTCATAGACGTACTTTCCCTCCTCACTAGTTGGCTGTATGTCCGACCATGTGGTATTTGGAAAACCAGTAATACTTACGGAGGAGAAACTGAAAGATGTTATACAAAGTAAAATGAAACAACGTGCGCTGAAGGAGGCTCTGGACAAGCAGGTCGCGCAGGTCAAAAAGCGGAAAGAAGAGGCGGGTATCGGAAAAAAACTGGCTAATGGGGTGAGGAACACTGTGAAGGAGCAAACTTACAATATGAATTTTGAAGACAATCAAATTAAAATTGTTCCTCAAGGCGACCCCGATGACTTCATAGTTAAATCTACCGGGGGCGCGCAGCAGGGTCCGTCAAATGGAATTAGGAATGGCGTTACTGCGTTACGGCCAGTGTACCAATCGAACTCACTGCCACCAAACTTCTCTATGAGCACGTCAGAGGGTAACCCTTTAGCACCTCAGAATGAATATAACACCAAATCCCTACCAGTCGGCCTGACGTCACGCCCACCGAAAAGCAATGGTGCGCCTAACCTCCTTGGTACTCCAAACGTACGGGAACGAATTGGGTTGGGTGCATCTCCACATTGCAGTCCGTTGGTTGCCGATTCACCCAAAACCTTTGACTCAAACTGCTTACCTCGTAACTTCAACGTGGATGAGGTGAAGGCTCAACTTCAGGCGCAGCAACCGAAACAACCGAGCCCTCAACGGCAGTTAAAACAAGCACCTCCCTTACATATGGGTTTGGTGAAACCGCCTGTTAGTGGGGGACGAAAGAACTTTGCCCAGTCGCCCAAGCGTCCGGGTGGGCATCTTCCTCCGCTGGAAATTGTTGAGGGGTTTCCGGGGCGGCGGCCAGTGGAGAGCACACAATCATCGGGAAGGGCAATAGAATCAAATGCTCAGGAACTGTTGGGGACACCTCTCCTCAATGGTGTGCCTGGGCGGTCAGGGAAGGCAAGAAATGTCGCAGGCCCTCGAGGTCGCTCGAATGAAGCGCGAGGGCGCGCAGGACCTGCACCCGTGGGCCCCCGAAGTACACAGGCACGTATGACGGAAAACCAGTTGGGACGACTACAAAAAGAGTTAGAGACACGTGAGATACAAATGGCGAAGATGAGGGAGAAAGAGCGAAATTGGGAGGAACAAGTCAAACAATTGAAAAACGAACTGAAAAATGCGAAGCGCAAGGAACGTGACTTAAATAGGCTTGTGAAAGAGGTCCCCAGGAGAGCGGAAACAGCACCGGACCCTCCTGTTGTGTCGCCACCTATGCCTGGTGCTCTGGTCAAGGGGACGAACAAGGGATCAACCATCTTGTCAACACTTGCACAGGACAGAAAACAAGCTCCCCCAAAGAGTAAAATACTTCCTCCAAAAACGTTCCGCCCCATTAGCGCACCATTGGAAGCTGGGGTGGGATCTTATGTCCCTGAAGAAATCACGGATAATACGACCATGCAGGACTCCTTTAAATGCGCCTCGTTTTTGACTCGGAAGACAGCATTCGGGCTTCCGGAAAAGAACGCCAACAAACCTGTTCCAATTGAATACGAGCATCTTTTACAGTTTGTTGAGGAAAAAATCATAACTCAACGACAAGCCGATGCCCTGTGGCGTCTCTTTACCAATGGTGAATCGCCACTTGCTCTTCTTAGGCGGCAGTCAATGGGTCCACGTGCATTTGGCGACGCCTCTGATCTACATGGTCCCGCAGGGCGTACGCATAAGGATGCCGAGGATACCGAAGAGGATAATAATGAGGAGGCCAGTGAGGGGCAAAGCGAAGAAGGGCAGTTGCAGGAGAGGAAATATTCACAAGAAGAAGAGGGGGAAGAAGAGGAAGAGGAAGAAGAGGAAGGAGGAGAAGAAGTGGGAGTAGAAGGGGAAGGGGAAGAGGAGGATGAGGATGGGGATGAAAAAGTCGAGGAGACGGACGAGGAGGAATGTGATTCATACGACTCGGCTGGTAGTTTGGAAGAAGGGGCATCAAATGGCGGGCTCAGTGCAGGAGGAACGAAGGGCCGAGGGGACGGGAGGGTAAAGGGCCAGTTTGATGTAAAATTAGGGAATGTGAGAAAAGATTACGATGAAAATTCTTCCGATGAGCACGACATGTTTGAAACTTACGCAAAACTTAACTTGGAAGAGTGTCTATCGGAAGGGGAGGTAAATGATGAGTGAAAAAGTTAAAACTGACCAAGGGCAACACTTATGTACATACATGCCGCATCCCTGTGTCGAAAGCGATACTCTCGTTAAACCTTTCTATACCCTTCTCTTTCTTTCTCTCTTGTTTGTTTGTTTGTTTGTTTGTGTTGCTGCGCCGTCGGTACACTGCGTATGTTTATATATTTGTTGTTACTGATTTACTAATGTGTGGGGCATCACAAGTGGTCGGAAAACAATGTGTGGAGTGTGTTTCTCCCCATAT
>NW_027123966.1:0-141 GCF_001457755.1 Trypanosoma equiperdum | reverse complement strand
TTTTTTTTTACTCACTTCACCGAGGTCCCCGAAGGTTGTGTATTTGACACATTACCGACTACGGGTGATATGTTGTCCTTGCTTTCCACCTCCTCTCTCTCTTTTTCTTCTATTCTCCATGCATTCCCAAGTCTTTTTTTT
>NW_027123182.1:10021-12936 GCF_001457755.1 Trypanosoma equiperdum | reverse complement strand
GTCACGATTATCATGAGCGGCAACGAGCGCAAACTGTGGAAGTGGCTTTGATGCATATTAATTTCTGTTAGCACGGTGACGTTTGTTTTAATTCTTTAGCGTAGGTAAGTAGTAGTCTTGCAGTTTGAAGTGTATGCATGGACACTATTGTTGAATGTTAGGAATAGAATGTGCCGTTGCTGGTTTTTATTTGTTACTCCCGATTTATGGGGGATAATGTTTTAGCGATTCATTGTTTTTTGTCGTTCACTTAAATGATAATTAGCAATTGATGTATGCTGCCCTACGTTAGTGCGTGTGGCGTTTAACGCTCTGTTTACGAATGTTTTTTAAAGGTTTCGTGGGTGCAGTAGCTGTGCGAGTCTTTTTTTTTCTTTTTTTTGTCTCGTCGTCAGTTACCGTCCCTGCCACATCTTTAACCTCTTTAATTTTTAATTTTTTCGCTTTTAAAATACGCAGCACTAATTAGAAAAGTGAAGGGGTCTTTCTTAATTATAGTGTTAAGCTAAAAGATGGCTCGCGGTCAAATCATGACGGGCCAGGACTGGGAGCCGCAAGTGTTTAACATCCACAACAGGAAAAACACTCAGCAGAGGCCGACTCGTGTAAGTGAAGCGGAGGCGAACCGAGCACTGCAGAGGGGTGGCAATGTGGAGGTAATCAAGAAGGAGCATTTCCGCTCCAACGTGCAGAAAGGAGGACCAGGTGCAAACGCAAAACGGTTGGATGAGGATACCGAGACACTGAAGGTGAAGCGTGTGGACAATGGACTTCGCCTAGCAATCCAGAAGGCACGCCAAGCGAAAGGATGGACCCAACAGATGCTCGCACAACAAATCGCTGAGCGAGTGGGTGTGGTGACTGAGTACGAAAACGGTAAGGCTGTGCCTGAGGAGCGCGTCCTTGTGAAGATGGAACGGGCGTTTGGAATCCATCTCCGCGGAGTGAAGGCCGGACAACCGTTTGGATCCGCGAAACCCCAGCCGAAGAAGTGAATATCCAACTCGTTTTACGACTATGTTCATGCGCCTATCACGCTCTGTTTCGATGTTCCTGCATGTTATTCCGTTATTTACAAGTTATCATTGTTGCGAGTGAAATGTATGATGTTACGGGAAGGGTGGCGACGATCAGGAGTGATATTTGCATGCGCGATTGTGAAGGTAGGGGAAAGGGGAGCCGGCAGGGGTAGGGGATGTTTTTTTGTCCCTCCTAATTTACTTTTTTTCTATTTGAATTCACAACACTGAAGCTGGCGTGGTTACTTCCTCGCAGCACGGGGTACGTTTGTCAAGGTTTCCTGGAGACGTATTCATGTTTTTGTGTTATCTGTCCTGCCTTCCAAATCCCTGTTACACATGTTGACTTTTCCCTCCTCTTCCTTTCTAATTTTTTTTTTTAACTTGACAGAGTGATTTTGTGTTTGGTTATTATATAATATACGCATTAAGTTAGTGACATTCTCCAACTCGTATACGCTGGCCCGTATACTATCGGAGGTAGGAGAGGGAAATACGAAAAGGTGGCCCCCACTGTCAGAGATACCCAAGGGGGGAAGGAAAGGTAACACATATTTTAATAGAGATAAAACTTCATACAGGGCAGTAATAGGTGAGTGATAAACTTCTTTCGGTTATCTGCTTTACGAAAGTGCGGAGGAGATGAATCGGTATACGATATTGGGTCAGCTAGGTGACGGTTCGTTCGGTGTCGTGAGTAAGGCCCAAAACACCAGCACAGGAGAAGTTGTTGCCGTTAAAAAGATGAAGCAACGTTTCTCTAACTGGGAGGAGTGTTTACAACTACGTGAGGTTCAGTTTCTTAGGAAGGTGCACCATCCTAACATCGTAAAGCTAAGGGAGGTTGTTCGCGAGAACAACGAACTCTTTCTTATATTTGAGTATATGGAAATGAACCTCTTTGGGATTCAACGGATGCGGTCCGAACAAATGGGAGGTGTTCAAAGCATTTTCAATGACCGGGAAATTCGAAGCATTATGTGCCAGACTCTTTTAGCGGTACAGGCCATGCACAAGAACGGTTTCATGCATCGCGATCTGAAACCTGAAAATTTGCTGACGAAGGGGGATGTTGTGAAGGTGGCCGACTTTGGATTAGCTAAGGAAATTCGTTCTCGGCCACCGTTCACGGAATATGTGTCGACTCGGTGGTACAGGGCACCGGAAATAATCCTCCGTTCCACTCACTACAATTCCCCTGTAGATATATGGGCTTGCGGTGTCATATTTGCTGAGCTTTATCTGAACCGACCCCTCTTTCCGGGGTCGTCAGGTAATGACCAACTGTTCAAGATCTGTTCAATTCTTGGGGCTCCAACTACCGCAGAGTGGGATGAAGGTTACCAGCTCTTGCGTCGCCTAAATATGCGCTTTCCAACGGTGGCTCCAACGCCACTACGACAGTTATTGGCTGGTGCTCCACCAAACGCCATCGATTTAATGGAACAGATGTTGAAGTTTAACCCGAGTGACCGTCTAACAGCTACGCAGTGTCTTCGGCATCCTTACTTCACTGGCACAGGAAGTGCGGCGGAGGCTGGGGGTACAGCGACGGCAATGTATGCGGGTATCGCCACCGGCCAGCCTCACAACCCATTTCATGCTGCCGGTGCTGCACGCAGGTTAAGTGTCAGTACGACAAGCTTTGGTGGATGCGAGGGAGCTTCTTCTGCAGCTACACTAGGAAGGGACCGGGCTAGTTCATCTACGACCTTGTTTTTTGGGGGAGGACCTCCCGGATCAGATTCTGCCGGATCGCAACTGCCTCCCAAACCTGGACTTGACGATGAAGCGTTCAACTTTTAACCTCGGGTGAGGATCCGCGGCATTTTTACATGTGGATCGTTTCGAATAATTTTGGTGTGCTTTTTTCTTGTTTTTGCCTGGACATTGGGT
>NW_027123182.1:7067-10011 GCF_001457755.1 Trypanosoma equiperdum | reverse complement strand
TTTTTTTTTTTTTTTGAGTCCGGTTGACCTCTGGTAGACATGACTGACGGTCGAGAGCGTGGTTGGGTTGTGTATACTCTTATGGTGGACTAGTTTTTGAACAATTTGTGGTTTTGTGCCGTACCACTCATTTTACGGGCGTCTAACGTAAGAATGCCTTTATGTGTTGCATGGAAACCCGCTTGTGCTGCGGACCTCACACAATGATATTGAGTCGCTGACCGCACCCACGTGGGAGTTGAATTAAAACAGTGGGACGTGAGCCACCCATCTGGTTACTTGTTTTGGTGAAAGTCTTCCTGCACTTGGCAAGGGTATGGGGTCCTGTTTTGTCAAGCTATATGCCGACAACACATTGTGCGGTGGAATGGAATAATCTCAGAGGGTGAGGGTGGGCGTGATTAAATACGAAGGCACTGCTACTGCTGCTCCCAACTTTCGTACTGGATACGGAGCATTTGTCCACGCTGTGCATAGTTTTGTGATGATTTCCGGTGGTCTTCGGTTGACTTTGCAGTGCAATGGTGCCCGTTGGCTCACCGAGTGGCGTTGTGTCGATCATGTTTGTGTTTGAGGGTCCCAGCAACAAATTCTTGCGTGTTTTCATTGAAGGGTTGGTAAATTACATATCTGCACTGTTTGTGCCCCTCAGGAAATGGATGTTATTATTAATAAATCATTAGAGAATAAGGCTGCGGTGATATTACGAAATGAGGTGGAAGGGAAGCGAATGTTTTGCTGCATTGATTGGCACATTCAGCCATGCTGTCGTGTGCACTCCTCTTTTTAATATACGATTAGGAAAGGGTTCAGCCTCTTTGAGCTGTGATTTGCGTTATGTACGTTTGCCTTTTACTTTGTGTAAACACTCCTTGAACTTGATATCTTCTTTGCCGCACAATACGTCGCTCCCCCACATGAAGTGGCTTGAAGGTGCTGTTCTGTCGGATAATCTTGCATTTTTCGTATTTTTTTTTTAGTGGTGGTGGTTGAGGAGGGAGAGTGTAATTTTCATGACAAATGAGGTTGCTAAGATTCTCTCACTTTACAATTTGTCTGATTGAACTTCTCTAATGTGATCTTTCGCTACAGACTGTTGAGGTACGTGTCATGGTGCACCGACCCGTGCTGCAGTTGCGACGGTGACGACATGGGGGACACCCACACATATCGAATAATCATTGTACGTTATTGTCCCGCATTCCTGAATCAAGGTTCTGTCATGTTTGCCCTTCATCGTTTGAGATATTGTTTCGCAGCGCCTTTTTTGTTATTTTTAAATGTTCACGATCTTGCACTTCAGTGTACTCTGGCAAGTTTTGAACATGGACGCTGTCACTTGTTGATAATGCCCCGTGGTGAGGGGCGTACTGTTGGCTCTTCTGGTGCTTAATCGGATGTGCAGAGGGTCTGGCCCCACCCTATCTGCTGCACTTTCCTTGCAACTTTCCCCGGTAATTTTCGAAGGTGCCACTTCTTGTCCTCCTCTAACTGTTGTAAAGAGAGCGACTCCCCCTCCTTCTCCCCAGGGTATCTGTCCGTTTTTTGTTTTTGGTTGCTGTCATTGACTTTGCTGTTGGTGTTGTGGCCTTCGTGTGGATGATACTATGTTCACTGACCCTTCTCTCTTTCGGTGTTTGTTCTCTTTTATTCCTACCCTGCCTCTGCTCAGTTTTTTCCTTTTTGAAGTTGAGGAGCACGGCTCATATCTGTCACACGGGTGTTAGTAAACATTTTGTGCCTTTATCACTATCACCAAACCATAATAAGCGATGTCTCGGCCAGAAGGTGAGGAGGGGAAGATTGAGGAATGGGAAGACGTGGATGAACAAGCCGAAGAGGAAGAAGAAGATACCACTATCAACAACTCTGATGTCGTGATGCGGTACAAGAAGGCCGCTGTCTGGTGTAACGAGACGCTGCAGGTTCTTCTTGACGCCATCGTACCTGGTGCAAAGGTTTACGACTTGTGCAAACTGGGTGATGAAACGATCGCGAAGAAGTTGAGGACGATGTTTAGGGGCACAGAGAAGGGTATTGCCTTTCCCACTTGCATTTCGCTGAACAACTGCGTGGCGCACAATTGCCCATCTCCCGGTGACGATGCAGCCTCACAAGTGGTGCAACTTGGTGATGTTGTACACGTTGACTTGGGCATTCACATTGATGGATACTGTGCTCAGGTAGCGCATACGGTACAGGTGACGGAAAACAAAGAGCTTGGTTCGGATGAGAAGGCAGCGAAGGTAATTACAGCTGCTTACAAGATCCTTAACACTGCTGTGCGCAAGATGCGTCCAGGCACAAATGTGTATGAGGTAACAGAGGTCATCGAAAAAGCTGCTGCTCACTACGGCGTAACACCCGCGGAGGGAGTGCTTTCGCACATGCTGAAGCGCTACATTGTGGACAGCTTCCGCTGTATTCCCCAAAAGAAGGTGGCTGAGCATCTTGTCCATGACTACACTTTGGAAGCTGGGCAGGTGTGGACATTGGACATTGTCATGAGCTCTGGAAAGGGCAAACTGAAGGAGCGGGATCTTCGTCCCTCCGTCTTCAAGGTAGCCCTGGACAGCAAGTACACCATGAAGATGGAGTCGGCACGTGAGCTTCAGCGAGAGATTGAGTCAAAATATGGAACATTTCCTTTTGCCTTCCGCAACTTAGAGACGAAGAAAGCTCGCCTCGGTCTATCGGAGATGGTAAAACATAGTGCCGTTGTTCCGTACCCTGTGCTCTACGAGAAGGACGGCGAGGTAGTTGGGCATTTCAAGGTGACGTTGCTCGTGACAGCCAAAAAGATTGAAGTTGTGACTGGCTTGAAAATGCAGAAGGCGCCAGAGCTTCCTCCATACACCGACGAATTGCTGCTGACAACGAGCAAGCTTCCGTTTTCGCTAGAGAAGAAGCGCAAGGAGTAGTGAAACGCCGTGTGTGTGTGTGT
>NW_027123182.1:0-7057 GCF_001457755.1 Trypanosoma equiperdum | reverse complement strand
TTTTTTTTTTTGTTAAGGAAAGTATGAGAGAAACTGGGGAGCGAGAAAGATAGCTTTGATTCAGGAGCGGCTAGAAGACGGATGAAGTACGCCGCTAAGCTACTGCCTTGCCCTTTTCCTCCCTTTCTTTTCCCTCATTTAGTCCACGCGAAAGGTCGATGGGACCGGAGTGCATGAACGGTGGGGAAGGGATTGTAGAGGCGGAGGGAGGCGGTGTTGATGATGGTGGCATAGCAGAGCCTGGGATGGAGCGGGATGAGGATAGGAGTGCCACTGGTGCGACAAAGGAGGTGTTACGTACAATCGCCGGAACAAAGAAAAAAAAGGGTAAATATAAGTAAAGAAAAGATATAATAAGGATAAAATGCCCGCGCGTTTCTTAACAGCAATTTATTTTAAGGGAACTTCGTGAGAATCGCCTTTTCTAATTTTTGTGCAGGTTCACTTCGTCAGCTCAGTCGGGCTATTTGAATGATACCTTCTGCTCGTAGTTCACACCGGATTTCCCTCCTCTACTTTATCTGGTGCTGCGTGCATGGCCGCCCGCGACTGGCTGCGCTTAAATGACAGTCATCAAGGATTGTTTTGGCTTCTTTGCCATATCTACGGTGAAAACCAAAAAGGAAAAGTAATAAGGTAATCAGCCGTTCACACAAAGGAAAACAAAAGGAACCCATCCATACCCGGGAAGAGGGCGGGAAAAGACTAAGTGAAATGCCCGCAGGCATGTGTTCCGTGGATGTGGCTGAGTTGAACCAAATAACGATGGGTAAGAAACTTGGTAGCGGGAGCTTTGGCTCAGTATATGCCGGCATCCTTCCCAGTGGGCAGTTTGTTGCTGTTAAGGAGTTGGAATTGGCGGAAGATTCCCCAACTAACACCGAGGTGGAGGTTCACAAGAAGTTGGTGCATGAAAACGTCATTCGATACCTTCACAGCCGCATCGATAACGAGAGCACGCCCAAACGTTTGTACTTGTATCTCGAGTTTGTCACTGGCGGCTCCGTTTCGTCGCTCATGAAGACTCTCCCCAATGGTCATCTGCCGTACCCAGTGGTGCGTGTGTATTCCCGCCAAATGTTTTCTGGATTGGAATATTTGCACCGGAATAAAGTTGCTCACCGTGATATAAAGGGGGACAACCTGCTTATATCAATGGACACAGGCATAGCAAAGCTCGCCGATTTCGACCAAGCGAAGGTTATGACCACATATGGAACTCTTCGGCAGGCGGCGACATCCACGCTTGCAGGCACTCCTTACTGGATGGCCCCAGAAGTTATTACGGATGAGAATGGGTACGATCCATTTAAGGCGGATATTTGGTCGGCTGGGTGCACGGTTGCCGAGATGATTACGGGTCGTGCACCGTGGACACCCATGGCTAATGTGATGCATATAATGAACAAACTCGCCATGTCCACAGGTTGGCCCGATGCTATCCCAAAGGACCCTAATGCCTTAGGATCGCAGGAGGCGTACGATTTTCTTGACTTATGTTTCCGTCGCACCGTTGCGGAGCGCCCCGACGCTGCAACGCTCTTGCAACATCCCTTCTTAAAGGTCTAGCGGCGACTGAGTTTAAAGATAAAATTAATTTGTAGGAATGATTTTTTTTTTTTTAGGGGAGGAGAAAAAGCGAATAATGCAGACTGGCGTGCTATAGGAGGCAAAACGTGCTGTTTGATGTAAGGGGTGGGGGAAGAGGACAGCACAATTTGAAGGAATGTGGTAGTGAGCAATGGCACCTATGGTGGATGGAATGATGGAAAGGGACAGAAAGGGGAGGGGAAAAGGAAGGAAATTTGGTGATTAGTGGTTGGATAAGTGGTAGAGTGGGTGACAAAGGGAGTAGAGAGAGGGGGGGGGAATTCTCCACGGAACCAGGTAGGAGAAAGGGATTTGTGAAAAGGCGTTTCACCTGAGGGACTGTGTTTGTGGCGGATGCTAGAGTCTGGGGTCGGTTGTACCTCCAACGTTTGAGCACGTGGAACGAATGCAAGGTGAATGCACTCTGGAGAGGCCAGAATAGGGAATACTGGACCTAATTTTCAATAAGAGGCGACACTTACACTAACGGTGTCAGTGTTGTGAATGTTCCTTTTTCCGGTGCTGCCCCTTTGCTTGAAGACCCAAGGTTTATTATTCATTTTATTTGCCTTTTGCTTCTCTTATTTGTGTTTCCAGTTTCGCCTCTGTGAAGGGTTGAAGCGTGTGTCCTGGGTCATCCCTACAGACCGTGTTTGCGTACACGTGCGTGAGTGACGTTGTTTTCACCCTTTTGCCTCCCGTCTTGCAGTGGGATCCTCTCGATTCGTTTGCTTTCTTCCGTGCAAAATGTGTATGTCTGACATATTTGTTAAAATGAGAGCTGAAGGCAGGCTAGGTGGTGCCGCATTATTGCATGTGATACCCTTTCTAAGCTGGAGGCGTGTGTGGCGGTGGATGTTGCCTCTTATTTTTACTTCTTGGGAGTAGGAAGTTCTCCAGGGCATGCTTTTTGGTACTTACATGATGTAGGACGTGGCCCCTGCTGCTTTACGTATCCGTGGGGATAAATACGCTTCTGTCATCCTCTTTGGTTTCCAACTCGTTTGTTTTTGTTCTTCGGTTGTTATGCTTTTCTCTCTCCTTCCCATTGCCTCTACGTGACTGCCACCTGTTTTTCGTAACTTTTTTCTCCATTTATTTGTTGTTTGTTTGTTTTTGCTCGTAGGGGGGACCATCGCCTTGCTTGTGACGGCTCTGTGGTGTCAGCTCGCCGGTATATACATTTAAAGATATACCTAGTGTTTATCTCCCCCGGGGGTAATATGGAAGAATGGTGCCCTACTAACTATTTACGTCCACGAGTGGTGCTTCTTGGCTTCCCGTTAGAAGGAAAAAAAGAAAAAGGCTGAATGCTTTCATCCCCCTTCTTGTTCTTCCTTCCTCTCATCAATTTCATCAATTGCTTTTTTTCCCCCTTTCCCCTGTACACCCGTGGCTGGTGCCGGCACTACTATCCCCCCTCTCTTTTGGTTATATTTGCTTCGCAATGAAATTGTCTTTTCTGCCTTTTTTTCTCTCAACGTGTGTTCTTAATGAAACGGTGTAAAAATAAATTAGGTGTAAGAAAGCAAAAAAAGGCAGCGTTGCTTCCCTTTTATATACCAGTGATAATCTCTCTGCGTTGGGGTTTCTTATTGAAATGGAATCCACTGACACAGAAGTGACTGCACAAGAAAACCCACCAACGGCGGATGTCACTCATGTAGATAATAAATATATCATCCATAACGATTCTGTCGCCGGGCGTGGGGCGTGGAGCGTAGTCAAGCGCTGTTCGGTTATTGATCCGTACGAGCCACCGTCATTTCAACCAGGAATGAAGGTTGTTGTGAAGATAATACAGAAGGAGTACCTTTTGTCTCTGACCAAGGGAAATGTGGAGCGCGCCATGGCAGAGGTGAAACGGGAGATCGATGTACTACGTCACATTCCGTCGCATGGTAATGTTGTCACATTTTTAGAGTACATTGAGACAGAGGAGGAGTTTCTTCTTTTCTTTGAGGAGGTTCAGTGTGGTGACTTGTGTGAAATAATTCTCCAAGCACCGGAGGGGAAACTGTCTGAGGAAACGTCGAAATACTACACATATCAGATAATAAAAGCTGTGCTACATTGTCACATCCACGATGTTATTCACCGTGACATAAAACCGGAGAATCTGCTTGTTAGTGATGACGATAACATCAAGTTGACGGACTTTGGTCTTGCTAAGCGGTCCAAAGGCATATGTACGTCCGCGGAGGAGCGCGATGCATTAGATCCTATTAGTTTATCCATGCAATACCCTGGCGCTGAGCGCCTTATTGGTAAGCGCATCGTTTGCTCAGATGTCATTGGCACGCCTCGGTACGGCCCACCAGAAATGTTTTATGCAAAATTTACTCAAACACACTACGATGGTTTCAAGGCAGACACATGGTCGGTTGGTGTCGTGACTTACATTATGCTCTCCGGGAGCTTTCCCTACTCCGCAGCTGCCCACGCCCCAGAGAAGGAGGTTTTTCGTTTCATCATGGACACGACGCTGCCCGAGCCGCAGGGCATATCGCCCATCGCCTTTGATTTCATTGAGAGGTTGCTAAACAAGGATCCCCACAAACGAATGTCTCTCAACGACGCGCTTGGGCATCAATGGTTAGAGGATGTAGCGCGCCCACGACAATCGGTTATGGTACCAAAAATCCTTGAAACATTGCCCACTCCTGAGGTGGCTCAAGCTTGCAAAATGTTCAACAAGGAGGCACAGGCGTTGCACCAGTGTATTACACTCCTGCAACGTGAAAACCAGAGACTGCGAGAGGCACAGGAGCGGCGGGAGGAGAGCCGAGCGACACGCGAGAAAGAAAACCGCCGCACGAGCACCCCGCGGCGAGCCGAGACTCCTTCCACGGCTTCGCGTGTCGGTGCAGGCCGCGCCGCCGGCACAAGCAGCTCGCTGCGGGTTACTTCCCCTGCACGCACAGGCGTGCGTCCAGGGCGTAGCAGCGCCAACGAAAGTTCCAACGGCTCCATGTCACGACCAGCAGGCAACAGGTTAACGACACGGAGCCCACTTGCGAGAAGCGCGGCAAGTACCGTTCGACGTGGAACTCCCGTTCGGGTTGCTGGGGCCACACACTCGCGTACCATCGGCTCAACACCGATGCGCAGCGGTACGCCGTCCCGAACTACCACCACGGGTCGGAGCACGTCGGCAGCGCGTGCCGGTGTGTCTCGGCTGGCGAACAGCTCTCTGCCGGTGAGCCATACTTCAACAAGGACCACCACACCCGGGCGCTTCGGCACCCGTTCCACTACACCCGGTCGTTCCGCCGCCGTTAATCACGTTAGCTCGGCGAAAGATTTGCATATAGGTGACATTGTCACGTATAAAGGATTCCGTGCGGCTGTTCGCTTCAATGGCCCTACAGCTTTTGGTGCCGGTATCTGGATAGGATTGGAAATGTTTGAAGGAAATGAAGGGACTAACGATGGATCTTCGTTTATTGATAAAAAACAATACTTTACATGCCCGAAAGGGAAGGGTGTCTTCGTTCGGGCGTCCCAAGTCAAGAAGGTGTAGCCAACCCTTTCTATCTACTATTTTTAAGCCTTTTCCCGCTTCTTTCATGAAGGGATTTCACGCCGTCGTGCTTGGAGAACTGGGGAGAAAAGGGGGGGGGTAGATTTCTGAAAGTTGGTGGAAGGTAAAAAAAAAAAGAAAAAGTGGATGACGGAGCGAAAAGCGAGGAGGTTAACCAAAGGTAAGAAAGGGTGGAAGATTGGAAGAGTTGTTGCCAAAGGGGTGGCGTGTTGGAAGAAGTTCAGCCTGGTCGACCCAACTGCGCTGATTCAGTTGAACACATGGGTGAAAGGTATGGCTGTCGTTTTTTCTTCATGTTTTCCCTTCCTGGCCGAGTTGTTACCCGCAGATGACTCGCACTAGAGATAGAGCAAAGGAAAGAGAGTAGAGTTAAGGCAGGGGGGACAGCAGTGTTGTTCGTGCCGCCTAATATATTATCATGCACATTATCTTGGGGTCCAACCTTCGGTGAGGGGGAGGGGTGGTGGAGTGATTGAAGGGGACATTCTTTCCAGTCTGCATTGGCGCTCGCTGTTACTTGCTGCCTCTCCCTTTAACTTGTGCGCTTCATGTGGTTATGTTGGGATCCTC
The DNA here is from genome assembly GCF_001457755.1 of Trypanosoma equiperdum. Lineage (NCBI taxonomy): Eukaryota > Euglenozoa > Kinetoplastea > Trypanosomatida > Trypanosomatidae > Trypanosoma > Trypanosoma equiperdum. The sequence continues at coordinate 1,353 of NW_027123182.1, read as the reverse complement.
TGTGTGGGGATGCGCCACTCTTTTTTTCCTTCTTGTATGGCGCTTCCGGCAAGGGGCCTAATTGAGTTAAGTGTATACCAGTGCTTTGGATATCCTTTTTCCTAGTGGAGCTCTAAACCAACACTTTGGTTCGTTTCTCGTGCCTGGGGGATTATCTACCCTCTTGTTCTCTGTCTCTTTCTTCCTTTCGCTGGAAAATACGTGATAGTTTCACCGACACCACTCTACGAAGATACCTTGAACCGCTATGGACTTCCTAAACGAGAGTCAAACAGGGCAGGACATTAACCAGAACTCATTCAATGGAAACGCTGGACCAGCCCTCCCCAACAGTGAGGAAGGTGACAATACGATCAGTTCGGAGGCCCCTTCTGGAGTCCCGGCAATGCCACAAGCATCGGAGGCCGCGGTGATACCTCAAACTCCCCAAACCCCACAAATTCCACCGCAAACAGCAGCGCCGGTGCAGCAATCGAGCGCCACCATTGCCGTCTGCCAAGCTGCTAAAAAGGGTATAGATGCCCGAACTGCTGAAATTGACGCGAAATCAAGGGAAAAAGAGAGGCAACTGACAGAAGCAGCCCAGGCATATTTGAAGGAACAGAATAAGATGCGCGAGGAAAAGATAAAGGAGGTCAAAGCGAAGCACGTGAAGGAGCAGGAAGTACAAGAAAAACAGAAGCCATGCTCGGATGAAAACGCTGTGTGGGTCAATGTGGGGAAAATGGTGGCTTTCAACAAGGTCAATAAGTACTCCAAAAATACGGAGCGGATGAGGAGCATTCTGGGTAAGTTGTCACAGTCAGGGAGTGGATAGCGTGACCGTGACCACAATACCAATAAGGCTGTTTGTATGCACAAGGGTGAGTGTACGTACTCCAAAAATAAGTGGAAGCGAGGACGATTATGTGGCGCCCCCATTTTTTTGCTTAAGCACATCTGACTTGCTTCTTCTCTCGCCCCGCTCGTCCATGCAGGAAAGCAGAACTGAAAAAAAGGAAGCGGGTGCTTCATGAAATATACACAAGCGCAATTTATCCTCCTTTTGTACCGGGTCTGGTGACGCTGAATTACTATTACTTGCTGCTATTTCATCTATTGTCCGTCACTGCATAAAAGTTATGCTTTTTATTAACATGCAACAGTTTATCGTAAAAGTTCTCCTCCGGTCCTTTAAAATTCATATATCGATCAACTTTATCTTAACGTTTTTTAATAATTAGGTGCCCGAAGTAATCTGAGTAGCAATGCGCGGTGGTAGAGGGGGCGGCCGCGGTGCTGGTGGTGGCGGCTTTGGCCGTGGCGGTAGAGGACGGGGAGCTTTCGGCGGCGGCGGCGGTGGTGGACGCGGCG
>NW_027124297.1:3594-4875 GCF_001457755.1 Trypanosoma equiperdum | reverse complement strand
CATAAAAACAGAGACAGAAGGTAAAAGAAAGAAGTAATACAGGAGAGTATTGTGCTCTACATTTCAATATATAATGAAGAGACGCGGGGGTGGAGACGATGCTAGCAAAAACAGTGCCGTTAGTTATTACCGCTACTCCGATTAGGGTCTTATGAAATCCGCTGGTTAGGATGGTTATCAGTATCAACTAGTAAAATTATAAGTATGTATCCACTAATAATGCTCCTACCTACTGTAATACCCGTAACAGTGCATGATTAAAAAATGTGATGAATGCAATTGAAAACGGAAGAATAATAGTGTCAGGTGCTAGCCATAACACAAGAGAACGTCTAAGACAACCGCCGTAAGTGTGTGCTCAAAAATAAGTTTCAGACACCACGCACATTCCTTTAAAGAGACATAGAAACTATATCAAGGCACTGTTTATATTTGTTAACACTGTTCCTTTACTAAAAAACATAGTGGATAAGTTCATATACATTCGAAAAATGTCTTATAACTTCCTTTAATTTCAATTACTTTTTTGGGAATAAAGTTTGGTATATTGAACAATTTATTGGTTCTATTACATTTAGTGCATCTAAGTTTAATAACACTTCAAAAGAATACAAAAACGGCAAACATAACCGATGATGACAAAAAAACAGAATTATTGTAGTTGTCGCTCAAACTCATTCAAGTCAAGGATAGTGTAAACTCATATTGAGTGCAAAATTAAGGAATGTTGATGTTATTACAATTGCAATGGGAGGTTTGTATAGCCATGTTAAAAGGCCTATATGGGTAATGGAAACTTTGAGAGACAGAATGCAAGTGATAAGTATATTTTAATTCATTCAGACGGGTCTGATGTTATTGTTTCTGACGGAGAAAAATATGAAAATGCTGTAAAATATTTTATAGAGAATACTGCAGAAAATGAGGAAATTTTTAGTGGAGAGGATATAGTCAAAGAAAAGCGGATTTCTCCAATTCTATTTACGTCGACAGCTGAGTATTATTAACCTCAGTTGGATTTGCTTATGAACTCACATCACAAGGAGAATATGGAGAGGTGCTACTGGTTTTTAAAGGCTCTTTACTCAGGAAAGGAAAAAATCAACCTAACTCATTTGCTGAAGTGGTGGATAACTAAAAAACCTTCGTTGAGCAGTTGTGGTATAATAGCTAGTGTGGAAATTCAGAAAGTTTTAGAAAGCGTTTAATGAAATGCTTAAAATGACAGAGAAATGGTGGTCGGAACAGAGTATTTACAAACGTTTACCAATATGAAGTGCA
>NW_027124297.1:1316-3584 GCF_001457755.1 Trypanosoma equiperdum | reverse complement strand
GAAGCCCCATTTATACATTTTCCAGGTCAGCCAATTGCATGAGAGGAGAAAGCGAAATTAATTGTATAAAATCTTAGTTTTTACGCGTGTTTAAAAGGGAATAAATTTAGTACGATAGAGTTGAGAAAGATTTAAACTTGCACGAGAGGTTGGAAATTTTTAATTTCGCGTATGACAAAATTTGTAGTTACGCTTCTAAAAAATGGTATTCGTTTGATACTTATAAAAAGTGATTCCGAAGATACTTCAAAGATGTTTGATCACGAAACTTTACCTGCCACGGTGAATTCTAATTAAAATTAAAGTTTTAGCTTTGAAGTCTTAAAGTACACCACAAACCGGCAAGGTTTCTGTAACATTCAAACTTACTCACAAGCCACTATAATTGGACGAAAATTTACGCATTTCAACAGAAATAAAACCATAAATTTACTAACTTATAGATAATGCGGTCACTAATAGCGAATATACTAACCGCACTAGCAGCTTTGACTTCAGTGGCACATTCGACGCGAGAAAATGCACAGGAGTACGAAGCTCTTTGTGCAGCATATCAGGCAGCGACAGGAACCATCGACGCGGCGGATTTCAATACCCAGGAAGCAAATGCAGAAGTACCCGCAGCTGTGAAGGCGCTGTACGCGACAACCATACCGGACGCACACTACGATAATGGAACCTTTGGAGTCCTCAAGACGGAGAACGAGTTTACAACAGTAAAAAACACAATAAAAAACGAGAAAAAAGCTTACAAATTGGCAGTTTACACCAGGCCACCCGACAGCCCAGCTAAACAAGCAGTACACACTGCTTTAGAAAGGCTGTACAACTCAACAAAGGTGGCAGCCGGGACAGCAGCAGAGAAGGCAAGAGAGCTACAAGGCTTAAAAGAAAGTGCCGAAAAGTTCTTAAAAGCAGCTGTTTTCGGACACGAAGAGGCGACCGAGGCAAAAGAAGAGAATTTCGACACCCGGCAGGCCGCCTGCAGCGAAGGCGGAAGCGGAAAACAGGCAAGCCAAAATCTAGCACAAGCCCTGGCATGCGTCTGCGGCACGGCGTCGGCAACAGCCGGCATCTGCGTCAACGGCGGAAACGCAGCGAACTACGGCCAAGGAAGCAATGCCCAGGCCGGCCTCAACGCATATAAGGCAATTGTAGAAAAATGCAAAAACGACGGAGACAAAAAATCTGTGACTCCGGAGCTACTCGCAGCCGCCGTCACACAAGTAGAATCAAAGCTTGGCAACAAAGCATTCACAGGAAACACCAACAACGGGCGATACGTCTTAGGCAACGGTGCAGCAGCAGACTGCAGCGGCTCCGCGGCAATCAGTACTTGTAATGATTACACGAAGGCAGTGGGAACAGGGACGTTACACAAAGTAAATTGGGTCGAAAACATTCTCAAAGCAACGAAGAAACTGAAAAAAGCATATACCGTAAGAGCGGAGCTAGCCAAAATGCAGGCCCAACTAAAAGCAGCAGAGGCTCAAGCGTGGTAATTACGAGACACTCTGGACATAGCCACCATAACCGCATTAAAAGAATAGTTGAACATCTCACGATGCTAACAGACCTCACAACACAGTCTGTAACACCACGTCACAGCCTATAAGTTAAAGGAAAGAAGCGCAGATATGACAGCATCACTGGTATGGGCCTTTTTTTGTGCATACGTTCTCTCCACGACCATCGCAGACGCTGTGCACAAGAAACCGCTGCACGAAAATGCCTGGAAAGCAATGTGCCAACTAAGTGCCGCGCTAGCTCAGGCGACAGGTGCAGCCAAGCAGGCGCTTTCAGATAACACCGTAAAATGGGAGAAGGCAGCTTCCATGACGCTTAGAATTCAAGTAGTAGCAAGCACCAAAGACGACGCGACCCAGAGGCTAGCGTACAAAGTAGTTAGCGGCTATCTCAATAAAAAAGCTCAGGACTTGCTGAACAAGCAACTGACAAACGACCTGCAAACAGCGCTAGAAAACGCGCGCACGACAGGCATAGCGGAAGGCCACATCGACGAGTTTTAGAAAAAAAAATAGCTGCTGTCAACAGCAACACAAACGGCTGCCTAGCAGTAGGAGAAGGCAGCAGCAACATCAAGAAAAGCCTCGCCGATCTCACAGCAGCAGAGAAAACATGAAAAATTGCAAAACCAGCATCCAGAACAAGTAACGCGTAAGGAGCACATCAGTACCACCGGATAAGACAAGTTCACCAGCAGAGTGACAGCCGAAATTGCAACAACCACAGAAAGAAACTGCCTGT